>NW_023597034.1:31438161-31582013 GCF_011947565.3 Pollicipes pollicipes | reverse complement strand
TCTCTCTCTCTCTCTCTCTCTCTCTATCTCTCTCTCTCTCTCTCTCTCTCTCTCTCTCTCTCCTCTCTCTCTCTCTCTCTCTCTCTCTCTCTCTCTCTCTCTCTCTCTCTCTCTCTCTCTCTCTCTCTCTCTCTCTCTCTCTCTCTATCTCTCTCTCTCTCTCTCTCTCTCTCTCTCTCTCTCCTCCCTGCAGTGCAGTCCCCTGCTGCGTGACCGGAAGGAACGAAAGGAGAGTAAAGAAATTCATTCCCTAAAATTTCTAGACCGATGGGTTTCAAATTGTCACCAGTCGAGTTCGATTCCAAAGGGACGTTGTCAAGGGGGATGGCCAGTGATCCATGTCGGTCGGCGATGATAAGCCCAGCTGGAAACCGAGAGTGTTGTCAACACTGTCCAGCGAATGTTTGCTCTACAATGACGTTAAACCAATACTTTCGGGGACATCACAGGTGGATAACTCAGCAAGGGAATTCTGAACTCATAACCAAAGCTAGCTGAATTAGATGATTCGACAATGTATACCGATAGGGAGCAAGCAACGCAGCGCTATCGCAACACAAAATGACCGTTGACCCTTCTGAGCCGCCGTCTCTCGGACCGCAGACCCTCACTACGAGGACAACATGTTCGAGAACGGCAACTTCCGTCGGCGCCGGCGGATGAAGCGACCGTACCGGCCATCCACCTTCCCACGACCACTCATCGGCGACAGCTGGTCACCCCTGCTGTCGCACAACTCCAGGGCCTTCTTCCCGGCCGCCTCCAGCTACAACAGGTGGGCGAAGGTGCCGTCGCCGCGGGTTGCGGCTGCGCACAGCCGCAGCGCTGTGGTGCTGCGGAGGGAGAGGGCAGGGAGGGGGCGTGGCGCAGGGGGCGTGGCAGAAGGGCTTGTCAGGCTGGCCGGTGGGCGTGACGGCAGGTTTGCGAGTCGTAATCCGGGTGGCCCAAAGCAGGCACGCTAGCGTGACGTTATACCAGCAGCTCCCGTATCAGCGTATACTGCGTGGACGATATATCAGTCATAAATATTATTTGTGTAACAAATAATTGCCGATGAAATCATAACCGATGTTGATTGAGATGCCTGTGCAAGCCAGTATTCCATGCATATTTATTCACTTGTTGTGCCATGTTGTTGTTGCCCCCCGCCCCCGCGGCGACACCAGCATCTTCCGCTGGCTCGGCCGCTGCTTCACGCCCCACTTGATCCCGGCCAGTGCCCTAGCGGCAGCCGGCCGCTGCCTCTCGCCTCCCTGACCTCGACCCGCGCCCCAGCGGCAGCTGGCCGCTGACGCACGTGCAGCCGCACCTGCCGCCGATGGCCGGCCAGCAGCTGAGCTACAGCAGCTACCAGCCGGCGGCGCCGCGGCCCGGGCCGCAGACGTTCTCGCCGTTCGCGCCGCTCTCCTCGCAGGTGAGGCGACGGGGCGCCGGCGACCCCGGCCGGCGGCGACCCCGGCCGGCGGCGACCCCGGCCGACGGCGACCCCGGCCGACGACAACCCCGGCCGGCGGCAATCCCGGCCGGCGGCGACCCGGCCTGCGGTGACCCCGGCCGACGGCAACCCCGGCCGGCGGCGACCCGGCCGGCGGCGACCCCGGCCGGCGGTGACCCCGGTCGGCGGCGACCCCGGCCAGCGGCGACCCGGCCGGCGGGACACCGGCCGGCGGCGAACCCGACCGGCGGCGACCCCGGCCGGCGGTGACCCCGGCCGGCGGCGATCCCAGCCGCCGGCGACCCCGGCCGGCGGTGACCCGGTCGGCGGCGACCCCGGCCAGCGGCGACCCGGCCGGCGGCGACCCCGGCCGGCGGCGACCCCGGCCGGCGGCGACCCCGGCCGGGACCGCCACCGGCCGCGGCGGGCGGCTGTGGCAGAGTTCTGATCGCTCACGGCGGTCGCGGCACTAGTTGTCAGCGCCGCTGTCTCCGGGTTGGGTTTAGAGCGCTGACCGAGATGTGGTCGGGCGTGATGTGGTTCGAACCTAGATTTGTTGTTTGAGGCTGAACGTTTCACACGTGAGCCGGCGTTTCGCACTGCTTGGCTGACCGGGTTGACGTTGACAAGTGATGATGAAAAACGATTGACTGCCGGTACGTTCTTCTCCGATTTTGTGCATCGTGTCCCGTGGCCATGACGTTGGAAATCGAAGTGACCGCATGATCGCCACCGCGCGGTGCAGACTGACGTCCAGTGTCTCGCTGCAGCTGCCGCCCGTAGGACCAATCCAGCCCATGCCGCTGTCGCTATGGACGCGTACGCCCCCCCCTCACATCGCAAGTTCAACACGGTCACAGGTGAGCCCACGCCCAAGTGGACCGTCCACAGTGGACAGGTGGACCTGCTGGCGCAGTGGGCGTTCCGCGGGATTCCGCTGCCTCATGTTCCAGACTCCGGACTGGCAGAAGTGTGGATGAGGATTGGGACAACTTAGGATAGATGCTCAATTGACGCTGCATTCGCCTGTTGCTCTGGCTCAGGACATAACAAATTGTTGCGCTCGCGTCAGCGCTGGCAGATTTAAATCCTTTGAAACAGCACCACTCGAAGAACTCCAGGTCTACACTTCCAAAAAACAGCGAGCAAGCGTGGCCTCGGCCTGCTCCCGCCTCTTCCGCGACGCGTTGCTCAGGCTTGGCTGCTGACCACTGCACCGTCGGGCACGTACTCCGCTGCGCGTCCTCCGCCTTGATCGTGTTGAGCGTTGGCTTGTGTGCTCGCTTGTTCCTGTCATTGCCGTGGCGCCTCTCAAAACATACTTGATGATGTGAACACAAGCACCGACGCGCACTGCCGATGGAGGTGGCTCGTCCGCTCGCGCCACGCCGTTGTTCTCTGTCGGCAGCGCCCAGCGCCAGCCCCCGGTGTTCAGCGCCCAGCTCCGGGTTCAGCTCGTTCCAGCGCCCAGCCGGACGTGGTGCCGTCCCCGCTGCCCGCGCTACCCGCGCCCCCTACTGAGCCCCCCCCCCCCCCCCGCCCCGCCCCTCCCTCACCTCCCCTCCGCCCCCCTTCCCCTTTCCTACCCCTCTGCGTGCGCCGCGGACGTCGCGCTCTGGCCAGCGCAGAGAGAGGTTCACAGGTGCAGTTTGTTCAGTCCACACGCAGCGTAATGTTGACTGGTCACCTCCGTCCAGGGAGATGATGAGATATTGTTGTTAATTAAACGTCCACTGAGGAACAGTGATGCCTTGATTTCTTTTGTAAGGGAATACAACACGTTCATATCGCATTATTGTTGTTGGAAAAGCACAGCACAAATATAACAAAAATCATCGCGCCAAGCGTATACCGCTGTTCATCAGAAGCGTTATTTGTAGTCTCACTTTATGGGTGGGGTTTGGATGGAGGTATAGATTTGTGGCAGCCTGGGTGATCGTCGGATCCGTACAATCCTCTCCCGATGCTGCCATCGCTGGCCCCCGGACCACCTAGACTCGTCATATGGAAGGTAAGAAATCAGTTTCGTTTTTGTGGAATTCTGGAACATATTGCAGTTTTTTCCCGCTCCCAGTAGCATACGTTGATGTGCTTTGCTAGTGTTGGCGAAACTACTATTGTAACACAGAAGGCTTTCTCGACAAAATAAATTTTCAATTTTCATTTTCTAGATGGGTGGAACTTCCTGATTGCACAAAACAGCTTCCTAGCTCCAGGCACGGGCGACGCAGCAAGGAGGGGCAGAGGGGCCAAGAGAATGTTTTTGCCCGCTTCAATTTTTTTCGGGAGGTCCCCTTTTCCAAAACCGAAGGTGCCCTAACTTTATCACACCTAACTCACTCAACTAGAATTCAGATCAAGGAGGCCCCCATAACAGTGTTAGAGAGCACTAAATCGGTCACAGACACGGATGTCAATATGTGTCTTTTGTTAACCCCCCCCCCCCCCCCCAATGCCGAGTTGCCCTCCCCCGATGTTGGCTTGGCCCTCCAGTGTTTTTGGCTGGAATACTACAAAAAGCGAAGGTGGCCATAAAAAAATGATCATCACACAAAGCCTTTCTTCTTTGATCTTCCTGAGATAATTCTGATTTAATCTCTGTCTGCTACCCATGGAAGGTTGCCAGCCTAACCTTTTTTTACTTGAACCCCGACTTTTTAACGCTATAGTCTCATGAGAAAACAAAATCGGGCAACATAATGCAATTTATAGTGCGGCATCGCTACTTAAAGATATTGGTTCAGCTATGAAATGGGATATACAATACACAAAAAAAAAATACAAAATTTTGCCAAGACATATTTTGAATCGGGTTCCGTGCTGAAAATATTTTCTTACCAGCGCCCCAACCACCATCCCCTTCTTGAAATGAAGATTTTGACAACCCATTCTGCCTCGATCCCTTATCGAAATAGTACGAAAGGACATTCACCGTGTCATGTAACCGCACGACCCTCGGCGTCCTGTAATCAGGCTGGCGCTGTCCAGCCAGCAGCCAAATGACTCTCTTCGGCGAGCCATATACGAACATTTGTTCCTCACCACGAACCCTCCATCACGCGTTTCGCCACATCACGAATGTGGCCAGCATAACTTCAGTTGACCCCAGCTCTACCCGAACGTTTCGTTGTATCCGCGGGATAATACCTCCATGCTTTCATGTATTTTTGTCTAAACAGAGTGTTACAGGCTTTCGTAGCATTTATTACACAAACATTTTAAACTTTTAACGTGCCGCAAATATTACAAAACACAATCGTTGGAAAACGCACGGGAAATGAATTGCATTACTTTCATTGCGGTGAGCATGCGGTGAGATTTCTGCCACAGTATCGGCTACTTCAAATAGAAATTCTGAGTTATTCGGAAAGATTTCGAGAAAACAGGTATAACTGATCAAATTACATGCGTCTGATGTAACAATGAGTGAAAAGCACCAAAAGGTGGGATGCTCCCTACAAGGCGTGATTAGCTTGCGCACTTAGATCGCGCAAGAAAAGCCAAAGATTGAACAAAGAAATAAGAAGCTTTCACCCTGGCGTCATTAACGCGAAAAAGGAAAAAAGTGGGATGATCACTTAAAATTCGTTGTCGAATCAGCTTGAACGACTGCACGGGGAAATGTCTTTGCTGATAGCCATGGTCTAACTTCGACCTGCCATAGGTTAACGCCCTGACCATGTGCATTCAACTTTGTATGCACAGATATCTGTTATTCAGTTCTCTACAGCTATGCAAAGTTTGGCGCGGCGTAGCGGCGTCAAAGCTTCGTTTTTAAAGTTGCCGGATGTTTACCTTCCCATAGAAACGCATGATTGTCGTACGTAGCGGTGGTCCTACCAACGTCAAAATGGCTGCGCCGCACCGGTCAGAGATTATTTTGGAAAATCTTCGGAAGGGGAGGGGATCGAATAAATCCCCGACCCGAGCGCGTGAAAAAAATAGCTAGGCATGCAGAAGTCCTGCTTATAGCACACGCCTTTTCTACGCCACAGTTACAGCACACACATCCCCATCGTTGTTTTTACAGCGCATTTCCTTAGGTACCTAATTAAAGCAGTTAACTTTAAGCCTAAATCCCATACCAGTATTGGTCGATGTAACTCTTGATGCCATGGCAAAAAGCTGAGTTGAAAAATGTGGTACGGCACCCAGTTGCAGTCTATTTTTTGCGCACCACTCGCATGTCACAACAAATCTTAGATTTAAAAAGGGAGCACCATTTTGCTGGCGGTTGGGGGGCTTTGACCTCTTTCAAGGACAAAAAGAAAACTGGAGTAGGGTGTATAATTTGCCGCGATGCTTGGTCCCCAAACCCGGGTAGCAAGATCCGTTATTGTAGCCGGATTTTTGCTTCCCAGTGGAGACAATGCTTCTCGTATATAGCTGTACACCTGCCAACAACAGAGCTTTTCCTACCCTCGTCACAAAAAGTCATGCCTGCATTCACCACGGATGCAAGTCTTAACAGCTGGGCGGATAAACGATTGCAATAACATTCACGTATGCGGTCAGGGCATACCATGTCAAGGCACAGGTCAAGGTATACCATGGTTTGTGAGATTAAAGTGAAAAGTGCTGGTATGTGGGTGTGACCAAAGCCATTTATGGGTAACCCTACACCCAGCTTGCGTGCCACCTCCCATGACGCCATAGAAGAGCACTACCGGCGCACTAAGGTGGCCTCTAAACGGCCCCTTCATTTACCAATCAGAAGTGACGCGTAGGTCCAGCGCCTGCTCCCTGGATCCATCCCTGGAGGACTTTTATACTTCCTAAATTGAAGACTTGTTATAAGTTATACAAAAAGCAAAGGCATGTATTGCCTTCAATCAAAATAAAGTGGGCTAAATCCGATGACAACAAATGGAGGGTCGGTTGACGGACCTCTGGTTTGCCCCCCCCCCCCCCTCCCCCGCCCGCATTTAGAAAATGACACCCCTGGTCTCAGATGACCTTTCCCTACATCAAGAGCCCCATTTTCTGGGTGATGTGGCCACCTCATGAATAAGGTAGCCAATGCTCTGGATGAGAAGGTCCAATGTTTTTTTTTTTTTAAAGAATGCCCTTTTGCCGGCTCAGAAGACCCTGATAAGACCTCGGAGGCCTCTACCCCGGTCACAGAGGCACCCTCCATATTTAGGAGCCCCCATTTCTGGAACAGTAGCCCCTTTCATACATCAGATGGTTGCGGTTTCAGATCAGTATATCTTGTTTTAGCATAGCGAGGTCTCCTTGGCTAGGTCTGGAGACCCGCTTCGGGGATCGGAAGTATTCCGTTCCGGATCAGAAGGCGTTTCTATGCAGCAGGAGACCCTTTTCCGGAAAAGAAGGCCATTGATTTGGATATGACACATGGACAGTTTGATAAGAGGGCCTTATGTTCTCGGTGCCTCTCCCTTTGAATGCGACACTGTCCTGGATGCCCCTGTGAGAAGGCCCCGTTTTGTCCAAGAGGCCCTCTAGAAAATCCTGCCCCCAACTAAAAAATCTGTGGCACTGCCACTGAATCCAAGTCCGGAACAGTTAAGATATCCTCGCTTTTTACCTCACCGCCGTAAATCGCATCACTGTAGATTAAATCAATGTCATAAGGAAATATTATTCTATGATACTCGCCTCCCATAAAGCCTATGGTTGGCTTAATATTTTTCGCATTGTTACGACACAGCTGGCGAGCTCGTGGCAAAAAGAAAGTTACCGAATGAATCAGGAAGGCATACCGCACTTTCTACGTGGCTAACCCACATAGCTTTTTTGGTCGGCGGGCCCAGTCCTATGAAAGGACATTCTGCGATAGGGAGGACAACTCTTGAGTTACTCCAGCAATTAGACGTGAATCACACCAGCCAAAATCCTGCGTCTTGAAGCCGACCACGGCAGCCGCCGCAACGCGTCCGCCATATGGTCAGCCCGCGTACCCGACCTCCACTGGAAACAGCTCAGGCCCCCTGTCTGCAACGGAAGCCATCCTTGGCAGTGTACCAGCCTCCCCCTCCCCCCCCCCACCCCCGCCCTACCCCCGCGCGCCAGTCATCATGGACCCGGTGCCCGCGCGTGCCGAGGCGTTGCACAGTGTGGGCTGCTGCCCGCCGGATTGCTGCAGTGATTAATTGACTCGCCCCGCGGCAATGTAGTTGTGTTGTTCTAACATTATTTTGATAACAATATCACGAGCATTAATTGCCGCTGCTTGAGCTCCCAAATCACAACGATGTCTAAATAAGCCCAGTTTGCAAAACACATTGATGATGTAGCGAAACAAACACAGCGGTCGTGATTAACCTTTTCCACACCTGCTTCCATGCATATTGAGCTAATGGCCACACGAACACATCACGATCCCTGAATTGCAGGTAAAATCGGTGAAACCAACGGCAATGTTGTTGAGGAGATTTCTCGGCCTGGGGATATTTACGTCTGCGTAAGGCTGTTCTTTCGGCTACTTCAGCGTTGATAAGCCAGAAATGCCTGACCGATTTACAGCTTGGCGGTATTGTTTGCCGGTCAATGCGGATAATTGAGGTTCACCACCAGGACTCCATCCCAGGTCACAATGCGGGAAATTGGGGTCCACCACCAGGACTCCATCCCAGATCACAATGCGGGTAATTGGGGTCCACCACCAGGACTCCATCGCAGGTCACGATGCGGGTAAATGGGATCCACCACCAGAACTCCATCCCGAGTCTCTAAAGAGCCGTTCCCATATGTTAACCATTACAGCAACAAATAGTAATAATAATAATAAATAATGCGAGTGCTCCACATTTGCATCGGACTTTGAATTGAAATAACCATCTTGAAGGTCATTTGGTGCAGTTCGCAGCCCGGCATTTCCTAAGGCCAGACCCCCAGGGGTTCGGAGCCACACGCCCGCGGGGATGTCCAGACTTTTCGCGGAGACTGTCTCCAGGTTACCCAGGCATCCATGACGCCATTATAACGTCATTCAACTCTTGCCATTGCGCTAGCCTTGCGACGATCAAGGCTAAGACAAATACAATTGTCGAGTTTTTCCTATTAGGCGGTCGTGACCACGATTTCCAGATGTAACGGACGTCGAATGGCTTTTAATCGATGTTGTACGAGGTGTGATGCCGTAATCGAGCAATGACGTGGTGAGGGGCATGTTTACCTCACAATTTTTTTTCTCATCATATCTCATCATTCCTTCAATATTTGCATGGTCTCCCTGTTGGTTTTTTTTTCCTACAGACATAAGGCTGCTACAGTATGCTCCCGTATCGTTGATGTAGACTACAGTGAAGGGAGAGGCCATCAACGTTAGGGCATTGATGGAGGAGTGGGACATCTGAAAGGCCCAATGCTTAAAGAAAGAAAGTTACCTGGGAATCTACGTACCCTCCCCCATTCTATTTTCATGGCACAGTGCAATAGGCTTTGCTTATTTGTTAGAGATGACATTAAGTAACATTATTCTAGACGGAGCAAAACGTCCAAAAGCTCGCTTAGGGCTGTGGTCTATTTCCGTTTATGCTTCATTTCCAAAAGATATGTCGACAGATAAACTAAGTGTTGGAAATTGGATCGAGGAGATCGAGGAGACGCATGACTAAAATAACTGTTTTAATATGATAAGTACTGATTGTACAGGGGAAAGATAATCACATCATATATATATATATATATATATATATATATATATATATATCTATATATATATATATATATGAGTTTGGGTACCGTCATTACATAGAACAATTTGCTATAGCCGGTTTGCCGCTGGAAAATTAGAAAGAGACCTCGTTTGGCACAAAATCCTATCTGCACGAAACCTAGGGTAGACGCTTTTTTAGACCCATCAAATGTCGTCAGGGTGAGCTTCCTAGTTATTTGGAAGGGGAGTTGGACCCTCCCCCCACCCAACTGAATAGGAGTCCTGCCAGCATTGCGAAGAAAGTGGACCGGGTCCAGAGAGAAACCTGTTTTTGTGCATTCAAACTAGAGATACAAATTTAGCATCCACGGGTTTAGCCGGTTTTCACTACAGATTTAGCCGTTTTTCGCTGCTCGGCCCCCAACTTATTTTGAGAAACTACGCCGCTAAATATCAGATCTATCAAGATGACCGGCACATTTCACTTTAAAGACGTTTTCATTTCATAATCACACAACTATTTCACATGCCACATGTGTGGTACTTCATGATTCGGTCACTTTGGATCATATTTGAAAACGTAAAATAATGGGTAGGCGCATCATGACGGAACAAAAACGCTTCCGCTGCAAGATTCATCGGCTAGTTTGACAGACTTTATGACAAGCACTGGGTATCACTTCTGGTCATCCAATTTTCCGTGTATTTCAGATTTTGGAACTTTTTTGCGGCCCTGTCGCTGGCGTAAAAACGACTATTTCATGACAAATGTGCCGTTATATTCAACGGCATCGCTTTGCTTGGTGTACGTGCGCGGGAGTGTCTCAAGCCGCACCAATAGATGCAAAGTGCTCAGTCGGATGTCGCAAACCACTCTTCGTGACGAAATTACGCTAGAGTCACAAAAACTGCACCCCGCTGTGTATGTTCGTGTGTGGTCGAACCAGCTGTCTTTGGCCATTCACTAAAGCAACACCTTCTGGAAATGTTTCAAGGGGGCCTCATTTCCCTCAGAGTTCTCCCGCACGTCGGCAGGTGTGGACATGCGGCAGTCTCATCCGGCTCAGTAGGCCCCATTTGAGCTCACTGTCTTCTCTAATGTGGCTGCCGCGTGTGGGAGGGAGCCCGCCACGTTGGCACGCGCTGCCAACAGGCTCGTCTGCCTTAAGAGGACCGTCTGCTGTTGGCAGCCATTCCCCCT
Source organism: Pollicipes pollicipes (assembly GCF_011947565.3). Lineage (NCBI taxonomy): Eukaryota > Metazoa > Arthropoda > Thecostraca > Pollicipedomorpha > Pollicipedidae > Pollicipes > Pollicipes pollicipes. Next base: position 31,571,756 of record NW_023597034.1, on the reverse strand, counting down.
CCTCTCCTCGCCGCCGCACTGTGCACTCGGATTAGGTGCGGACGCTTTTAATTCACGCTTCATCTGGCAATTTCCGCTAATTAATCGGTAGCTTTCCTCGCGCCTGTTTTTCTGCTCGGGCCGGGCGTTTTTGCATGGTCTGACAGCTTCACCAGTGCGCACAGACACGTCGCAAAATAACGCGCGGGAAAATATTGTGACAAGGCCGAATTTAGATGATAAAACCGCCAGCATACCAGCTTGATACGATCAAGGTGTTGTGATAAGCGTTGTCAGATGTTTTCAAACATGGCCGCTGGAGTGGTAAACATACGCCTTCCCCGCTGTAATTCGCGGCCCGGCGAGCGTCGCCATAAAACGGCAGTTGGCTTTTGTTGTGGGGAATCCATCTCGGCGCTCGTTCGGGAGCGTCGACAGCTGACAGGTGATGAGGCAAATGATATGCAGCCAGCAATTAGTCGGCAGAGGTATGCCTCTGCTGTCGACGGATGCGTTCGAAAACTGAATATATGACCGACAGCGCCGCCCAGCGGTGATGCTGACACACGACTCGGAAGCTCGGCCCCGGCCGCGTCTTTTTGCCGCCCGATTCGTCTGGTGTCACTGCCGAGATATTTTAATCGATCGTATTGGCTCGTAGAGAAAAAGCATGGCGGCCTTCAAGACCGCAACGTCCGGCCATCATTTTCAGGTCCGGACTCGGTTTGTGGTCCGAGGGAAAATGAGTGATGCCATTGGCAAAATGAGCAGGAGCGGTTCGAAATGCGGTCGAAATATCGTTTGGTAGGCATGCGCAGATGAACATTCATATACCGGTGATTTTTAAGAGGTGTATTATTTGACGATTAATACAGAGACGTTGCATTCATTTGAATGAAATTGTGAAGTAAATGAACGCTGCGCGAAATTCAAATTTGGGATTCTTTTGAGCTTTTTTATCACAGCGTATGCTACACAAAGCTCGCCCGTGCTTCCAGTCCGCGATACAACAACGAAATTATTTTTAGGTTTGCTGTCTTTGTTGTCAGTTCACATAGCTTAACATACGCATACCAACACGCACACGCACACACACACACACACACACACACACACACACACACACACACACACAACACACACACACACACACACGCACACGCGCACGCAACACACACACACACACACACACACACACACACACACAAACACACACGCCGACACACATAAACACATAAAAATACATACATACATATACAAATACACAGGATATGAGTCAAAAAGCTGGCAGCCGCAGCATGATTCAGCTAACTTGATTACTGAACATAAAGATGACCACAAGTTTTTAAAGGTGTCAACTACCTGATATCCTTCCAAGGCACCAACGAATTAACTATGTACACATTAACGACGTACGCAATTAACCAGGCATGCCAACGACTAAATTAGACATGTATATCTAACTCAACAGTCTTCACCATTAGGACGTGAGCCCAACTGTCTCGCTGTGTTTAGAAATGCGAGCCCACCCAGGCCCGAGCCAATGTTAGACGCCGTTCAATACGCGTGTGCACTACAACCAACGTAGAAATAACACAATTGTGCTCCTCTATTCATCAGCACTCAATGCACCAACTGACCACCTCCGGACAGTTCGCACACAATTTCATAGCGAGATCCCGGTGCGAAAATGAGAAAAGCCTCACGGCACATCGGCACTTGCGTTTGACGCCCCGTTAGCAGCTGTGGAGCTGGTTGCCGTCCCACCGAGCGCAGCCGTACCCCGGCTGTCCGCCAGGCGGCCCGGGCGGCCGGATAATTCTGTTTTGATTTGTCAGTAATGTACGAGTGGCCGCGGGTATGGTCGGTGACAGGAGCCGCGATTTATGACGGCTCTATTTCCAGCGCGCGCCAGCTGACGACGTCACTCAGCTGGCGACGGCAGTCAGCTGGCGCCGACGCCGCGCGGCCTGACCCGGCCTGACTCCGGCGACTCAGCCGCTGACCCGGTGTCGGAGGTCGCTGACCCGCGATCAGCCGCCGCGCCCTCGCGGCGAACTCGGCCGGCCGCGCCGCGGTGCCGACGCCCTCGTCCGAGCAGCCGCGCACCCAGCGCGGCGGCTCGCGAGAGAGCACTGTGGCCGGGTGGCTTCTTGCGCGCCGTGTCTGTCAGCCCCCCCCCCCCCCCCCTTCTCGGCGGCAGGGTGAGAGCCGTGGCAGGTGCCACCGCGCGGGGGGTCCGACCCGCGGAGGTGCCGTCTCCGCTCGTGGGGGGACGCACCTGGGACAGCGGCGGCGGCAGCGGCGGTGGCAGCGGCGGCGGGCGCGGGGTGTGCGGGCAGGTCCGCCACGCAACTGCGCTTCCGCCGCGAGAGCGCGTCCGCTGGTGCCGACCGGGGAGGGCGTTTGCAAGCCGCAGGAGTGTCATGGGAGAGTCGGGCCGGCGGCTGCTGCAGGTGTTTGCTTCAGAATCTCAAATAGCAAAGCCGTTGGATTCAGAAGAAAAGGCGGAATTGCGTGGCCGGCACCCCTACAGTGTCAGGCTACGTTGCGGCAAGACCAGGTTGATGCACTATAGTGTGTTACGCTGGTTCCTGACGCCTTTTTATCGACCATTTCGACCATGGACTCCCAGAGGATCGGAACTTTTCGCACTTCCATTCGAAGTTTGAAAATGAGCCTTCGTGCGTGGCATCCCGTAAGGCCCGATGATCGTCCTTTTCTCTCACCGTTATTGTGGTAACGTTCCTTGCCAGTGTTTTCTAGCGTCATGTCAAATCATCAAGTGTACGGGACATGTGCTGGCTGCGATGACGAAGCTGCCGGTTACCGTCGTGCGTATTTGGAGAGGATACACGGCGTGAGGCGTGTTTCACGGCACTGAAACTGTTCTGCATTTGGATTATTGGTATCTGATGTCGTCGACGTAGGTTTACATCGTGCATGCTTCGCTGGAATGCGCTTGGTGCATATGTTTCCTTTTCAACGGGCTACAATGTTGCCCGATCACAGTGTAACGGCGCTAGCATTTTTGTCTGCTACTTTGTCAGTGGTGGCGAGCGATCAGCTTTGCTAGATTAATGTGTTATGAATTAGTGTAATTGACAGCACTTCTCTTCTCTTCCGAGGGAGTTCCCTGTTCTCCAGCTTTACATGCCCGTGCCTTAACTTCGCGTCCTTTTCTGAGGGCTGGAAACGTTTGCTTGTTTTGAAACCGCTGTGCAAATGAAGCTCTGTTAAATGCATGGGACATTATACTGTCACGGCTTGGAGTTAGCCACCCACGACCTTAACACAGCCTGGACAGGCAAAGAATCCTGTGATTTTTGCATTGCCACGTTCCAGTGGCGCGCAGAGGATCACTGGTGTAGTTTTTTTTTCGATTTGTCTGAAAAGTAAGAGGTGGAAAGTATTGCGATATGCATATCCGCACCACGCGGCGGGCTACTTGTATATTTGTATATAGTTTATTGACGTTGTTGTCGAAGTGATTTCATGTTTCGTGGGATCTGTAATAAAACTCCGAACAGTGCCTGCTCTCTTTTACGGTGTGCTTCAAACTGGAATCAGTGGACCCGAAACCAGGCAATACCCAACAGAGTTTGCAAACATAGGTAGCTGCGGGGCTTACATGTTCGATCGTTCTCTTCACACAGTCATCACAAATGGACCGCAACGGATGTCACGTGAGTGGTTGAACGGCCATGGACCATTACCACCATCACTACCACGGCCGCCAACCATGGGCAGTTGAACGAAACGACCCATTGCAGCCTATGCGTCTAGCCTCGCGCTTTCATATGCTTGGGAGCAGAACATCACGTGGCCACATCATCTCTCTCTCCTAAACACAGCCAGTCCGACTCTGTCGGCACGGCGTTCCCGCCGCCGCGGATAGACCAACGGCGGGCGGTGCGGTGCGGCCGGGCCGGCCGTCGGCAGCGACGCAGGCCCGCCCGGCCCGGCCGTCGGCGGCGACGACCGACGATCCGACGCGGCCCGCCGGCCCGCACCCCTCCTGTTTGCCCATGTCGCTGACCGACTGCGTGCTGTCCATCACAACTCGCGTCGTTAACGTATCAAACCAGCCGCGCCAAAATAAACACGCGTCAAAATAGCGCCCGAAATAGCGACGACACGGCAAATTAGCGCAACGGCGTTGAGCGGACGCTGCGGCGGCCGGCGTATGCACGCGGGCGGTAGCGCGGCCGCCGGCGGGCAGGCAGCTGGCAGCCGCCCGCCTCCGGCTGACCACCGCGGCCAAACCTGCCACGTCAAGTCGTCAATCGCCGACAGGCCGCCGCGTGATGGAGCCTCACTCAACAGGTGTACGGCGTGTCCAAGCTGCCAACACATGCCCCGCGCTATTGCGCTTATGATATTTCTGAGCAGGGCTTTCCGTGCGGCGACAGACGGTCTGTCATGAGCGGTTGCCAAGGCAACCACGAAAGCGCGGCAGGCTCAGCGGACGCAGATGGGGAACGCGCTTGAGAACCAGTTGCGTGGGCCACGGATGCTGGTTCGGTCTGTTTTACATGTGATGAAAGTAGCGGTCTTGATGTTCTGTGGAAACAGGTGAGCTATGGGCCGAGTCTCATAGCCTTGGGTCAAAGTCTGAAGAGCAGTTACGGTGTTGCGAATCCGGATCCGCGTCCCAGGTACAATCTCTCCGCATCGAGGCAGTCCGCCTCTCAGGAGCGTTTCACCCAATCTGCAGCATGCGGACAGGACTTCGAGCCAAACAGGACCTTGAGTCCAAGCCCGAGTCTATCGGCTCCGCAGTACACGTGCTGGAGTCAATCGGTCCGTACCGCGGCACGTGAGTTCGAGGCCCGAGGACCTCGCGTCACAGAGGATAGCCACTCCTCTGCTGACTGCGACCCATAGAGAATGCCGAACTGTGTGAAAAGTGGGGGGCTGGGGTGGGCGGCAGAACAAGTCGCACACTTTATTGGGGTACGCTACAAGCAACGTCTTTCTAGATATCTCAGAACACTACCAGGTTTCCCCTCTAGACGAGAAGTTCCGGAGCGCATCCGAAGAAAATGCGACATTACATGTCCCTGTATCGGGAGATTCCATGCCTCCCGCTGTGCAGACTTCATCAGCCAATACTGACAGGGTACTTCCCCCACCAGTGCCGCCGTTCGAGGCCATCTTTGCCCACGAGAGGGGCGCGTCCTGCAGGCGGACGAGCGGCGCAGGCGGCTGGCTCCGGCCGTCGCGGGCCGTCTCTGGCGGGCCTGCCTCCGTAGGGACGTCACCCGACCCCTGCCTCCTCACCGGCGCCCACTCCCAGACCTGTCTGGCCCGGCCCATCCGGCTAATCTCCGCCAGATTAAGTGAAACCCCGGCGGCCGGCGCTCCCCCAGCGGCCTTCGTTGGAAACACCCGTCATTACTTAGCTAACACAACAACTCCATCTAGCGAGCACGTCTGGAGTACGTCACATGGCCGCTCCGAGGCCTGAGGGGGAGGGCGGGGGGGAGCTCGCTCTTCTCCGACCGCCGCACCACCTGTCCTACAGGGGGCACTCCTGTCCCGGTGTTGGGGTCTGCGCCCAGCGTCCTGCCGTCCCCGCCTCCCTTTTTTCTCTCTCTCTCTCTCTCTCTCTCTCTCTCTCTCTCTCTCTCTCTCTCTCTCTCTCTCCTCTCTCTCTCTCTCTCTCTCTCTCTATCTCTCTCTCTCTCTCTCTCTCTCTCTCTCTCTCTCTCTCTCTCTCTCTCTCTCTCTCTCTCTCTCTCTCTCTCTCTCTCTCTATCTCTCTCTCCCTCTTCTTCTCTCCCTCTCTCTCTATCTCTCTCCCTCTCTCTCTCTCTCTCTCTCTCTCTCTCTCTCTCTCTCTCTCTCTCTCTCTCTCTCTCTCTCCCTCCGCTCTGCTCTCGCCCGCTCCGTCTTCCCTTCTCTTTCTCTCCCCTCTCTCTCTCGGCTCGATTTTAGGGTCATTATTCACCTGCAGACGCAACGCACAATCATAGGCGTGCGAATGAAGCCACGTTCTGTCCAAGGAGACCACAAGCGCGACCCACGTGACAGTATTTAGCCTGACAAAAGCGGTTTTCGTGTTGCGCTGCGGCGCGTTCACCGGACAACTCGTGTAATGGGGTCAGCAATGTCAGTCGTCGGCGATTCCTAGTTTCAGTCGCGGCGATCTCTTCATTTCGCCGCTGACATTTCACTCTCAGTATTTTGTCACGTGATGTGCTGCGATTTTCCGCGTGCGCAAACCCGGTAATGCGGCAGTTTCAGTGTTCATCAGCAGGATTCGTGATCAGCTGTTCGCCAGTCCGCGCATTGATAACCAAAGTTTGTTTTCCCAAGAAATCAACGGCAAAGCGGGTTCAAAGGAAACCCACCGTATTTGTTTATCCAACGCGTCCAGCTCAGGCAGCACCGGTGCACCAGATCTTGTGTTGACTCAGTGAACTAATAGGAAATAGTGAAAGATGAAAAGGGCCAGTCAGCTTCCATTCATGGCGTCGTCGATCCAGCCGCACCGCGACCATACGCGCAGGACTACATTTCACAGGGTGCCCTGGATCTGAGCCAAGACGATTCACCAACGGCCCGAAAGTCATTAATCCCGACTGGTCTGGTCCTGCTCTTCGTAAGTGTATAGGCGTTTGACGTAAGCTGGCATTTCAGGAAGGGCCTAGTCATTTCAAGTAATGCCGGCGCTCCCTTTTCTCAGTAAACTTAGTACGGTAGCATTATTTTTAGACACCACTTGAATACCGACAAGTACGCGGCCGTTCTTTTGTAATCACCATTAGCACGCTATATGGTGGCGGGTATGCCAGGATATATTCCGTCCTTCCATATTTTATGCAACGCCAAAAGCGCAATAGGCATTTCAGGAAAAGTTGGACTAGCCAGATCGACAAAATGTTTTACGTAATCGTTCTATTGTTGATGTTCAACGAAGTGATCAAAATTGCCTCTTGCGCTTTCGCTTTCTTGCGCTTGCGCAGGATAGAGCGAGCTGCACCTACTTCTCAGGCGCCGACCACGTGGTCCTCAGCCGTGTCAAGCTTGCAGTATTGATAATCATTGGGATGTGATATATTACACATATGTTCGTATCTGTGCCGGCTCTCGCAGCACAGGCTGGGGTGTTCAGACGCTCAAATCAGCACGTGGCATGCACCCGGGTTCGGTTCCCAGAAGCGGCTGATTGCTTGACTCAACAGATGTCATTTGGCAGAACGTCAGAGGGTCTTCACGGCCATACGGTGTAACCGTGTCAGCACATTAAGTGCCACGCAAAACCGGGTGATTCCGAAACGGATTGTTCCGCAAACGTTAAGAACGAACTTAAAGATACTGTTGCATTTTCAAAAACACTGACATTCATTTCCTGGTTCAACACAAGCAGCGCTAAGAGGCAATAGTCGAATGACATTGAGACATCGAGACAACATCGCATAGAACTGTCCTGTCGACGTTCTGTCGGTCGCACAATTTGTAACAGAACTGATGCGACATTGTTTCTCACCATATTCATTTCCATCGCCTCGTTTGAGCTGCTCGCCATGAGTGTTGCTCATTGTGTGTATTTGCTCGCCGAGTAGGTACATAATAAGGATAGCGAGATGTTACGGTGTTCAGAAAATGTTTCAAATTGCTTCCAAAGTCGGTTCTTGGGCTCCTCGCACAAAACGCCACGGCCCAGCTGTCCGCCTCCCAGCCCGGCATTACGGCGCCCTGGGCGATGAACACTAATCCCGCCAGCGTGGGTGACCCCCGACCACTGTGTCAAGCCTCAGTGAATTGTAAGGCATCGCAGCCTCTCCATCAACCTGTAACAGCAGTCGGGATCCTCGGCTAACACCGCACCGGCGCTCCGTCACGGTAACGCCATCGGATCCGTCGCAGCAGCGCCATCGGATCCGTCGCAGCAGCGCCATCGGATCCGCCGCAGCAGCGCCTTCAGATCCGTCGCAGCAACGCCTTCAGACCCGTCACACCAACGCCATCGGATCCGTCGCAGCAGCGCCATCGGATCCGTCGCAGCAGCGCCATCGGATCCGTTGCAGCAACGCCGTCGGACCCGTCACACCAACGCCTTCGGACCCGTCGCAGCATCAGCTCCCGACCTGTCACAGTAACGCCTTCGGACCCGTCATACTTACATCTTCGGACCCGTCACACTAACGCCTCCGACTCCGTCACAGTAGCGTCTTCGGACCCATCACACTAACGTTTTCGGACCCGTCACACCACGCCTTCGGACCCGTCACAGCATCAGCTCCCGACCTGTCACAGTAACGCCTTCGGACCCGTCATACTTACATCTTCGGACCCGTCACACTAACGCCTCCGACTCCGTCACAGTAGCGTCTTCGGACCCATCACACTAACGTTTTCGGACCCGTCACACCACGCCTTCGGACCCGTCACAGCATCAGCTCCGGACCTGTCACAGTAACGCCTTCGGACCCGTCATACTTACATCTTCGGACCCGTCACACTAACGCCTCCGACTCCGTCACAGTAGCGTCTTCGGACCCATCACACTAACGTTTTCGGACCCGTCACACCACGCCTTCGGACCCGTCACAGCATCAGCTTCGGACCTGTCACAGTGGCGCCTTCGGACCCGTCACACTTACATCTTCGGACCCGTCACACTAACGCCTCCGACTCCGTCACAGCAACGCCTTCGGACCCGTCACACCAACGCCTTCGGACCCGTCACAGCATCAGCTCCGGACCTGTCACGGTAACGCTTTCGGACCCGTCACGCTTACATCTTTGCACCCGTCACACTAGCGCCTCAGACTCCGTCACAGTAACGTCTTCGGACCCGTCACACTAACGCTTTCGGATCCGTCACACTATCGCCTTCGGGCCCGTTACAGTAACGCCTTCGGACCCATCACACTTACATCTATGGGCTCGTCACAAGAACGCCTCCGGGCCCGTCACAGTAACACCTTCGGACCCGTCACAGTAACACCTTTGGACCCGTCACAGCATCGCCTTCGAACCCGTCACAGTAACACCTTCGGACACGTCACAGTAACACCTTCAGACCGCAAACAAAACAAGCGTCTAGCACCGGCAGCGCTGCCGATCGCGGCGCCCGTGCCGTCTGCACAAACATGTCGGCCGTCGAGCCGTCGAGCCGGGCGCGCCGCCGGCCGTCGCTGGCGGCCTCGCCGGCGTTCTCGTCTGCTGTCCCGCGCCCGTGTTTGTTTGATTGGGCCCGCGTACAATACGCGATCAACGGCAGCGAGGCCGGTGCCGTCAGCGCGCCAGTCCGGCCGGCCTCGTGGCCAGAGGCCTCGTGGCCGGAGGTCGGCCGGCGCCGGAGAAAATACGGGCCGCGCCGCCGATATTTTGGAAACAACGGGTGTCGTGTTTGTTGAAGTTGCCGGATTATATTGGAAACTCGGTCGCCGTATTATGGCAACAATGGGCGGCTGGGGTGGTCGGCTGGCTGCCGGCGCGGGCTCGCGGCCGCGCGCCGCTGGCCCCGCCGGCGGGTCGGGACGGCGGCGCGGCGGTGCTGAGGGACAGCGCCAGCTCCAGCTCCGTGACAGAGGCTACAACCAAGCTCGCGCCTTATCAGCCACAGGCACGCATGAATGCTTCAACGGGTCAGGTGGATAATCTCTTGTAAGCCTGCGCTTCCCATGCGTCACCATACAACTGATGATTTTGTCACAGAGTAGAGGGCATGAGTCCCTCGGCTACCTTCTTTCCACACCCATTGCCAGTTAGAGCCCGTTGCTGCTGCATTGTGCCAGCAACTCAGTGCCAGTGATTTACTCTGATCAGAAAAAGAGCGGAACATTTGACACGGCTCAAATTGGGTTTCGCCTCCAGTTCTCGCACTGACTGCAAACCACACCGCGCGCCGCCTCGACACCCGCGCCCGCAGGCCGGTAAGTGCTGCACACGGCATGGTGTCGATGACAGCAACCATACGAACCCTCGCTGAAACCAGACGACTTAAGAACAGAAAGTCTTCGGGTCGTGGCCCGGCCCGTGGTGAGCGGCGCGTGACGCGGGACAGCGGTGCCGGACCGGACCGGCGGCGCGGGCGGCGACACCGCCGCGGAGCTCAAGGACGGTCCTTCGTCCGCCCGCTCCACGGATGGACGACGGATCGCCGGCCACGGCTGACCACCGCCGACCCCGCCCAGAGGCGGCGCCGTGCTGGGAGAGCAGGAGCTCGGACTGCGCCGAGGCCAGCGCGCTCGACCAATCCACGTCGACACAGGCAGCAAACAAGACGGCAGGAACGTGCGAGTGGGGACGCACGAAAAGCGGTCGCAACGCCCTGCCCCCTCCCCCTAAAAAAACAAGTGACAGGCATTGAGACGGCGCGGAAAGAATGGTCAAGTACATCAAATCCGAAAATGCGACGTCTTTATGACGCTACGGAGTTTAAACGCACGGCTAACAAAGGGGCACGACCTTCTATGATGCGGCGTGCACATACGCCGCGTCACTCAGGCTACAACCTGTGCTCAGTTCTCGCTTGGCCTCCGCCGAGCCTTCTGTTGCTTACCGGAGATTCAACCCAGCGGTGTTGTTAGCGGCAGATTCAGTTTAGGGTGGACGTGCTCATATATTTTCCGACCAACCTCGCTGCGGGAGAGCTTAACACTAACGAGAGAGCTAGCGAGCAAAGGAAAAACCGTTTAGAAACATCGCGTCAGAGCTATTGGACAACACGAATAATCTGATGCTCATAAGACGATGAATAGTCCACAAAGGACGCTAGCCTGTTTCAGCCGTGGGCCTCCTCGGCAAACGAGCGAAGCCATAACGCTCATATGTCCAGAAAACGTATACAGAGATAACTTTAAATGTAAATAAATAACCAAATGTATATATGTTTATAAGTAAAGGCTCAAATCCATAAACTCTAAATGCGCATACTGAGAAGGCCCACGGCTGAAATGTGTGCGTTTTTCTGGACTAACTCACTATACAACGAGCATCAGGTTAATACAATTTTGCATTGCACAAACCACGATGGTGCTCATCCAGTATTATCTAAGACTGGCAGCAGGTCTGATCATGCGACAACACACACAAACAAAGCAAGTACACGGAGGTCGCGTTTTGTGGGCAGGAGCGGTTCTCTTAAAACTTAGAAAAGTACACCACTTTTACCGCAGTCGTCTGTTGCGGAAAGTGGGTGCGTGAGGAGGCGCATGTGCCCTTCACCACGCCCGGTGAACCGCACCTCACAGACGAGAACGGCCTGGGCTCTCTCTGTTTCCTGTTCATCATCTCTTCAGCACGGATGACCAGCTAATAGTGCTGCTCGCAAATGGCACACCAGCCGACCAATTTGTCTGCTTCAAAAGATCATAGTCTGTGTCTCACTCACAGTCATATCTCTCCTTGTGTGACTCACATGGTGCTTCTACTTGCTCATGCATTTTGCTCTTCTGCTCCCTTGTCTCTCACAGCCCATATTTTGTACTAGCAGCGTGCCGATTTTGCCTTCTCTTTCACCCAACCACACGATACCTGGCTTAAACACCACTTGTCCAAACCTCGCATAATGTATTGTATAAACCGGCCTCAGTGATGCTTAACAGAACGCCTACAAACGGAACAAATCGAACCTCATAGCCATGTATTTACAGAGCACATGAACCGTGGACATAATTGTAACGCTTGCTTGATCGTTCTCTTGGACGCCATCTCACCTGGGCCACAGCATAATTTCGCAACACAAGTTTCAATATATAGATGCCAGCCGACCATGAACAGCGCAAGATACGCAGCCCGCATGTGTAAAACATGACTAAGTACAATTAAATACGGAATTTTAACGGCTGTCACGTCACAACTGCGTTCACCGTGTCTCTCAAGCAGGAAACGACCCCGATAAAATAAGAAGAAATCTGCACTCGCGCCACGCGCACCTCACGCACGGCACCTCCGCGTACCGCGAGCCGGCGGCGGCGGACTGCCGGCCGGGAGCCGCCGCCGCCGCCGCCGACCGGGCCAGGAGCGCGCGAGCCGGCGGGAGCGCGCGGACCGGTCGGGGCACGGGCTCGCGCGGCGGCGCAGCGGCCGGGTCGAGAGCGCCGCGGCCGGCAGTAACAACGGGCGCGGGCGCGCACCTCTCTGTCTGTCACACGGCACGTGGTCAGTCGGGCGCGGCGCCGGCCGACGCCGTCTGGAATGGCCGGCCAGCTGGCGGGCCGGCCGTCGCTCAGTCCTCCAACAAGCCCTCCTCGTCCAGATTGATGTCCTGTCGGCAGGCGCGGCGGCGGTCAGACCACTGCACAGCCCGCCGGACGGTACGCGGGAGCACAGCTGTCGCGTAACAATTGACGTCACCTACTGAACAGAACACTAAATGCATGGGCGAAATGACGACAGGTAAGGCAGCAGTACGCCCCGCAGTACGGCGGTGTAGCGATTCCCCCTCCCGCTCCCGCCGCACAGCAACAAAACATGAACCGCTACAGCACGCCGCGACTTCTGACACATAGCGCTTCCGTTTACACGGCACGGCACATCACGCGAATCTGCGGCGGGCAACACACCGATTGTGGGCGGCGGCAGCCGGGGCGGGACCCCAGCTACAGCGGGACCCCAGCTGGGGCGGGATCCCAGCCGGGCGGGCGGGCGCGGCGGCGGCGGCGGCGCCTGCTGGCGTCAGCAGGCTCGTCAGCAGGCGGCTGGGTCGCCGGGGACGCGCCGACCCGGCCGGCACGCGAACAATGGCCCGGCGCCGACATGGCAGAATCGCCCCCGGCGTAAACAGCCCCCCCCCCCCCAGCGGCGGCCCGGGTCACGCCACCCCCCCTCGTCAGCAGCGGCAGCACAGGTCACGCCGTGCACCCCTCCCCTCCCGCCCAGGGGGCGCTCGGACACACGGGAAGGCAGGCTCCGCAGCCATTGGGCGGCTGCTCGCCTTAATGGGGTCAGGGAGCAGCGGAGAAGCTGCAGTATGTTTCGTATGTGTTAGACGACAAGGTGTTCATGAAGCTCATACTTCGGCGGACTTTATCAACGTCTGGCTCAGCTTTCGTAAGCTTCGACACCAACGGGTAGTCCCTTACATGATATGACGTCATCAAACTGGCAAGGACCACGTAATTTACACGCTTGCTAACATCGAAAACGCACTGAATTTTTCACATTCCACTTCGAACAACGTTTGAAGACTTCGAAGTAACCACGCATCTGGATGCACAGCGCAAATCTGAGTGAGGAATTTACTGAAATCCGGATCTAACTGCACAACTACACCGGTTGCAAAAGGCAGTAAGTCAAGTGACATGTATTTACCGATGAATTACGTACACACAAGCAACGTAGGAACCACACACATCACGCCGATTTTCCATCTTGGGAGTCATTTATAGTGAGAAACAAAAGCAATCCTGGTCTGGGAAGGGGGAGGGGACGGCCCCGATCCCCATGTGCTGAGCACCCGAACAAGAGATGTGTAGAACATAAATGAAATGACACATCTTGCTGTAGGACACCTTTACGTAAGCTCACCGAAAATCCGAGAAACCCAGGACTGGCATATCGCCGCCCGACGCCTGCACCTGAGCCCTAACTCATTATCGGCCTATTTCATTGTGACCCGGAACGGCAGCGTCTATCGCTACCTCTGCTCTCCGGCAGCCTCCGCCCCCGCCGGCTGGACCAGCCGCCCAGGGCCACATCGACCCTGTTCGCTCAGCTGCCAGCTGACATTTGCGTTCGGGTCAGGCTACGATACGCGCAGTTCTCGGTACAGTTCAAGTCTGACGAAGCAGAGATCTTAACTAATCCGCTAGCCCTTTGCTAATGAAAGCCAAACCCATTCGCCCCGAAAATTGCGATGTTTAAAAGTGAGAAGCTGACAGCCTTTTAGCTGAGAGCTATACGATACAATGATACAATTGATTTCGATAAGTCAAGTGGGCTTGTTCCCTCAAAGCTGGCAAGACAATTATATATGGCAAACGAAAACTCGCTAATGTAGGTCAGCGTTTAACCTTTATTTCATGAGGCTTAATGAAACAAGGTCGAGCCAAGCTTGGTATCCGCCAGGGGCACAGCCGGGAGGGGCCGCCCCCCCCCCCCCCCTAAGGCCGGGATTTTCCGTTTTTCACCCCAGAATGTCTCCCGGCAGAATGTCCACAATGGGCGTGACGTATCTCACCGAGTTCCGCCCCCCCCCCCCCTCCTCCTCCCATACGAAATTCCTGGCTGCAACCCTGGCGTCTACGGACTCATGACGAGCACTGTTTGCCTTTGGACAGCTGCTGGTTTGGGAGGTGGACGTGTTCTCGCTGAGTTAAGTCGGCAGGTGGGTCCAGCGCTCCGCCATCCGTCCAGGCGACCCGACAACACCCGGGCAGGGCTCCACATATAGCTTGGGGCGACCGACTCGGTGGCAACCGTGCCCTCGCCGTCCGTCGCGGCCGAGTACAGGCCGCATTCCGGCGTCGCTCTGTCCGACCGAGCCGATCGCTCGCTGTCGCCGCCGTCGCCGCCGCTCGGCCGCGCCAAGCAGCGCCGGACGCCGCCGGCCCGGCGCCGGGCATCGCTCACCGCTGCCGCACCTGCCGCCCCGTTACTCGGCCGACCTTCCCGGCCGCCGACACGTCGCAACAGCTTTTTAACGGCCACTCGCCGCCACGAATGTGGCGGCGGCGGCGCGTCAGGGAGCTCTGGTGCGAGCGCTGCCGCGGCGGCGGCGGCGACGGGCCGGCCGGGTCGCCACTCAGCGCTGTTTGACACGGCCGGCGCGGCGCGTCGACACCGGCGTGCCCCGGCCGCGGCGGGCCATCGCTCAGCGCGCGCCGAGCAGCGGCCGGTCCGCGGCCGCCGCGGGCTCGCCGCGGGCGCGCCAAAGCTGGCGGCGCGCGTCCGCCGGGCGGTCCGGGACTCCCGCGAGCCGGCCGGCCGGCGGCGGAGGTCCCCGAGGACGACGGACGCCCGCCCGCCACAGCGTGCCACACAGCCAACAGGGCAGCCCGGTGGGGAGCTTTTCCCTTGAATCCGGGCAGCGCAGCCCGTCCGCAGCAGTACGGCGCCGCTCGAGTCCGCGTCAACTCCGCCACCCAGAGCGTTCGTGCCGGCGCCATTCTGCGGGTCCCCTGCCGGACGGGAGCAGGGCGGGGGCGGACCGGCCGGTCCGGACCGACCCAGTGGCGGCGCGCTGACCGGGCGGCGCCACCCGACCCGGCCGCACCTGGCCGGCCACAATGGCTCGCCTGTGCCGGCGCGCGCTGACGCCAGCAGGCACCTACACTTCCGCCGCGCCGCCCAGATGCGGCCTCGCGCCTGCCGCGCCGCGCCGCCGGCCGGCCGTAACCCAAGCCGACCTGTCACCGGCCGCGCGCCGACGCCGGAAGAGCACCGCCGGCGCCGCGCGACGGCCAGCCGACTTTAATGGGACGGAACATTGAGACGGATGGCCGCTGAGGCGCCGCGCCGCGCCGGCCCCGGCGGCTCCGGCACCGGGCGGACGGACGGACGACAGGGCGCTATGCGAGAGACGGCGTCAGGACCGGCGGCCGGCCCTGGGGGGCGGCGGGGCGGCGACACACCGCGGCCTGAGCAGCAGATCGGCGAAGCCAGGACGAGGCTGCCATGAGTCGATAGGATGTTGGATATTGTTCGGGGTGGTGTTCGTCCATTATTGGAAACACAAAGCTTCGATCATTTGGTCTTCGATACGGTGTTTTGCTGTCTCAGTCGTGTTAATGTGTAGTGCCCGTGGGGGTCGTGGGGATCAAGCAACTAGGACGAATCTGTCATCCCTGTATGATTTGGAATAGTGTTTTGAAACATCACGGCATGTTTATAATTTCAACATCCTGAGGCTACGACGGATGGGTCCACAATTAGCTACGATTGACAACGCGAAGACATACAACCGAGCGCTTCAGGCCTCCACGATACTTTAAAAAGGTAGCGGACGTAACTGGAAGTGAAACCTTTTCGACAATGACAAGTGGAGATTCTTTCACAACACGAGAATCCCTAATGTCAATAATAGAAAGTAACAACCGTTCTCACATGGCAAAATACGAGGCATGCCAAACGGTAAGCAAATGTTTTCTCTAAACAATAAAAAACCGGCCAGAATCGAGGAAAATGAAGGCCACAATCAGGTTCATCATTACAGCAGTCAATCAGTCTATTTCATTTGAACGCATGCTCAGCCTCTAAAGCAGGAGATGTCTATCTATGCTCAAAACAGCCATTTTTGGACTTTAAAATGCAAAATCAACATAAATAACGAGGGCATGTATCCCACCATCGGCTTCACGAGTTTTTCACGAGTCAAAAACTATCATAGTCATAGTCGACCCTTCAAAACATTAGGTCAGTCTGAGAGCCGAACGCGTCTCTTGCAAACCACGAGAGAATCCCCCGCTGAAAGATTCCAGAACCGCTACTTAAACAGTCCGTCGTAAGACGTGAGTTTATTTCGAACGGGTCTTCCACACCTTTCCCTACAAAATCCTCCACCAGCGCGACATGTGACCAGTCCGGGGCTGTGGCCCTGAGGTGGCCGATGTCTGCCGCATGACTGAAAACAATAACAGCCTCTGAACGAGCGCTGCCAAAGCCGATTTTAGCCTAGCGTGTCAACGGGACAGAAATTGGAGCTGCCCCAACATCGCTCATTTTCACCGCGCTTATTGAACCCCGATTCATCACGTGTTCGGAATAAATCAATTTGACGAATTTCACACATTCCGTTCTGGACACCGCCTTTCAAACTTTCGCATGCCAAATCACAACAGCTTTCTTTAGCTGCATCTTCCCGTTTAAATGGGTTGTGAAAACGGCAATTATTTACGTCTTATTGATACAGCACCTCTTCCAGGAATTTCAGTGAGGACATTGTGCACCTGCCGTTGGCTGAGTAAGAAAACCGCACTGATCGGCGGTCCCAGCGTCGCTGACTGCCCGGGCCCGCCGGATTGCTCAGACTCCGAACTCCGGTCCGATCACTGCCCCGCAAGCCGAGTCTGTCAAGTCCGCCACCGGAGTCAATGACACCCGGTGCCAGTCGCTTACGGTCGGGGACCAGAGTCAGTCAAGCCCGTGATTGTCACGGGATTTCGACCGTGGATCTGAACAGGGCAGAGAAACGCGACTCTCACCCAAGTTCCTCCCAAGCGGAATCTTAGGGTTGAAAGCTATGTTTCCAAGAGAAGGACGGGTGTGAGAACAGAACGGAGTGGAAGCGGGTTGGGTGGATGTGTGCGTGTGCGCGTGTGACGCATATTGGATGTATACGGCGGGGTAGCCACTCCGCCACCCTCTCACTTCGCCGCGCCCCCGGAGCCAGCCCAGGGCCAGCGGCCGCCTGACGGACGGTCGACCGGCGGACAGCGGGCCACTGTCCGCGCCGGTTCCAGATGCCCGGCGAGGTTCGCGGCGCCGGCGAGCGAGGCGGCTCAGACCGCGGCCCGCCCCGGCCGCGTCTGCGCCCCGACTAGAGTCCCGACGAGCGGGCGCACGTGGCCGCCGGCCGCGGCCGACGCAGTGGGAGGACTCGCGCCGGCGGTCCGCGTGGGCTCACAGCAATGGATAGACGAGGATTGTTGGAGACCTCAGAGCGCCGATTATAGCTAACAGAGCCGCCGAAATTAATGGCACGGTGAGGTTTTATTGCTGTTTAATTTAACGACCCATTGATCATCTCGACCATCTAACGTCGCAAGACGCCCTAGAGCCATGATTTTTGCCCTTAGCCTTGGATATACTATTATGTATAGCGACATGGTAAGCATAGCATCCAACCATAACATAACTGCCCACACGGCACGACTAATTTCCCTTTTACATGCTTGAGATGCGGTTCGCCCCCGTCCCCGTCTGGCCTCACAAGCACACGAATGACGGGACTTTTACGTCCCGCGCTCCGCTTCGCCGCCGCCGGCCGCCCGCCCCTCCCGTCACCGGCCGTCTCCCTCCGCTGGAGGCGTGACGGGTCATCCCGGCCCCCGGCGCCTGAGCCCGAGGGGGAGTCGTTAATTGGGCGACGATTTACGGCGAGCAAATGGCGTGGGCCGCGGGCGCCGCGCCGCGCGGCCGCCGCCGCCATGATGGATGACTCGCGCCGCTGTCTCAACAAACAGGCGCGACGACAGCGGCCGGCCGACGCACGCGCACCATCGTCCAGGTACGAGCGGCGCGGAGCACGCGCTCACGCGCAGGGACTGGCGGCGCAACAACAGCGGCCAGCCGACGCGCGCGTACCATCGTCCAGGTACGAGCGGCGCGGAGCACGCGCTCACGCGCAGGGACTGGCGGCGCGACGATAGCGACCGGCCGACGCGCGCGCACCATCGTCCAGGTACGAGCGGCGCGGAGCACGCGCTCACGCGCAGGGACTGGCGGCACGACACGGCAGCCGCGGAGGAGCGGGTGCGCTGCGCCGCCCGGTGTGGCGCCCGTCCGTCGCCGCGACACAGGCCAGTGGTCTCAGCTGGGACGGGATCACACGCCCGGCGCGCCGCTCGGACGCTCCACCGCTGCGGTGCGCTCGGCCCGTGGCAGCGAGATTGTGTTCGGGATTCAGAGCCGGCCATGGTTCGGCATCCCGCCTTGCGCGGGAGACGGCGACGACAAATGAACATGGAGTTGCGTGCGTAGGCGACGACAACGATGTCCCTATTAACGGACCTGACTCGCCATGAGCTCGCTTCTCAAGCGCACAGCAACTGTTGACCGAGCGAGGAAGTGTCAGCGTAGACACCAGGCGGGACATGACGCATAACTACAGAAACGAACGGCAAGGCCAGCCAGCACGGCAACGCGCACCGGCGCGCGCCTCGCCCCACCCATTACGGCCGGCTTATTTTCAAACGCGCCTAATTGATGCGGCTATTTAGCGGCATCTCCAAACAAAACAGCGGCCGCCCCACCTGGCCGCATAAATCGCCGCGCCTACCGCCGGAAAACACGGTAATGGCGGCCGTATCTCAGTCGGGGACAAACGCGCCGCGGCGCGCGAGCCGGCCGCCGGCGGCGGCGGCACGGCCGCTCGCTCGCGCGCTTCCGGCGGGAGGAACAGCCTCGGGTGCCGTGCCGGCGGCGGCGCACCGCCTGCGGGCGCCGCCGCCCCTCGCTGGGTCCGGCCGCGCCCGCAGCCGCGCCGCGACGTGATCATCTCCCCGGCGGTCCGCCGCGGCGCGGCGCCCGCCGTCGCCCGCGAGCCTGCCGCGATCGTCTAGCCCGTCTGCCGACCACTGTCGTCGGTGGTCGTGCTTGTTCGTCAGCTGCAGGGAGGTCGTTTCGTCGGCGGACGGGGCGCCATGACCCTCGGAGAGCGGCACCGACGGCGGACGGCGCCCGCCGGGTCCGAACGGCCACGGACCGACCGGCGTTCCGGGCACGGTGCTCCCGGCATTGTCGCCGGGTGCCCACGCCAACGACAACACCGACACCCCGGCGAGGATCGCCCCCACCACAGGATGCGAGAGATACTGGGTATGGGTTCAGCTGTCTAAGCGACGCCGCTTAGGCCTAAAGCGTGGCGACTTGGCGCAGACTTGGCGCACACGTGGGTGCGGAGGCCTTGAGGTCTTTGCGGATTCCTTCTGAAGCAATGGAGCGACATCCCACGCCCAGACAGCATGCACAACGAAATCGCCACGCAGCCGCTTGGGCCTATGTTCGCCCGCCGTCGCCGCGTCGCCGCGCGCTGTGCCATTTTAGCATACTCCGTGTGAAGACGGGGCCTGGCTCAGCGGTCAGAAGAGTTCCAGCCCGCGTTATGTCAGCAAGCTCTCCCAAAGCAATCACTGACGACCTTCGGTATATCAGGGCGGCTGGGGGACTACACCACAACAGCGTGATTGAAAGCCAGCCGACGGAGCACTCTGGCTGTTGTCATCACCATCAGATGACGACCGCTGACGCCTTGGACTGGTTACTGCGCTGGGTGCCGTGACACGAATCAGCAGTCTGGCAGCCACCAGTGACCCTGTGGACTGCGCTCCCCGCCGGACGGACTGCACTCCCCGTCGGACGGACTGCACTCCCCGCCGGGCTGCCAGCGCGAAGGCCGACTCCCAGGGCGGCTCACCCCTCCCCGCCCCATCCCCACCGAGGGACCTGCCGCGCTGCCGGCCGCACCAGCCGCTGATGACCCGCGGCGCCCCTCCGGGCCACTCACCCCTACGTCGATGTCGTCGTCTTCGCCCAGGTTCATGTCGTCGAGGTCGAGATCCATCTCGAGCTCTCGCTCCAGCTGGGCGGCGTCCACCTTGGCGGTGGGCGCGGGCGCGGGGGCGGGAGTGGGGACGGGCGCGGAGGCGGGGGCGGGCACAGGCGCGGGCGCGGGGGCCGCCGGCGGCGCCGGACTCGGCTTCAGGGGCTCGGCGGCCGGCCGTGGCGCGGGCGCGGCCGCCGGGTCGTCCGTGTCGGTCAGCAGGGGCCGTGCTGCTGACGACGCCGCCGCCGCTGCCGCCACCGCCGCCGCCGCCGCAGGAGGAGC
The DNA here is from genome assembly GCF_011947565.3 of Pollicipes pollicipes. Classification (NCBI taxonomy): domain Eukaryota; kingdom Metazoa; phylum Arthropoda; class Thecostraca; order Pollicipedomorpha; family Pollicipedidae; genus Pollicipes; species Pollicipes pollicipes. Next base: position 31,551,331 of record NW_023597034.1, on the reverse strand, counting down.
CGCTCCGGCCGCCGCTGCCGACACAGCCAGGGTCAGGGCGGCCCGGCCTGGTGGGCGACTGCATGGGCGCACGGGCCGCCGCCATCGGCACGGCAAACGGACACGGGACGCGAGCGATCGGGAGAGGCTTAATGCGTGCGATCATGGCCGTTCTGATGACGCTCCCTCACCAGGGACCGTAGCCAGATTGCAGCCATGCTGAGGACATCATCCGAGCACTGCATGACCATACGCAGCCGATGCGAACAGAGCCCAATGCACCATCACTACCTCATATGGCTATCCTCCAAACGACTGAGCGACGGAGCAAATGGGGTAATGTTCCACAGACATGATACACCGACCCGGTGTTGTGAACCAAATGCTTGGACTTCAGGCGGTACAAAACCGCCAAAAGAAGGCAATACCAAAGCGCAAACGCTTCCCCCAATCCGCAGCATCTCATCACGCGCCGCCCTCACCTGAGTCCGGGTCCGAGAGGTCTCCGTTCTCCTGTGGCGCCTCCGGCGGCCGGTAGACGAACTTGCCGGCCTCGGTCGCCTCGGCCGTCTCGGCCAGCAGATCACGCTCCCAGTTGGGCTGCGGTGAGGGGCGCCGTCAGCACGGACGCGCGGGCGGGGCGGCCGGCTGCGCCGCGACACACAGCGACGCTGCGGCACAGTCTGCCGCACCTGGCGCAGGCGGCGGCCGGCACCGCCCGCCCGCGCCACGCGGCCCGCTGATCTTCGAATGCAAGGAAGGCGAAGGGACAGTAACTGTGCTCCGTCCACGCACTTGCAAGCCGTCGTCGTAACTTAAGGAGGATATCGCTGGGATCGAAGGCGTATTCGCGACGTGGCAAGTAAGCGGAAGTGCTGTGGGTGGTGCTTTTGATAGAACGCAGTGACATAATGAGGGATCCTGTTCGCATCAATATAAACATACATGGAACAAACTGCGATTAAAAACAAACCGTTAAGGCCAAATCGCAGACACGGACTTCCAAGCATAACAAATGCCACGCCATCTTTACTTCTTTGATACATGTGCCGGAGTAATCGTCCAAATCCTCCAGTCAGTTTATGATCTGTCGAAAAATTACGCGGATGCATAAGGAAACCAATGCCTCACAATGCCCACGCTGTCACCCAACACGAGCACAGCATCCCCATCCCAGCACCAGCCGGTCCTGCACCGCCCCTCGTCTGGCGTCAGCCGCGCTCGGCGCGTGGCGGCGCGCGCGGCGGTCGCCTCACCGGCACCATGGCGGCGGCGCGCGCCGGCACCGGCCGGCTGCGCTGCTGGCCGGCGAACTGCTGCGCGCGCAGCGTGGCCGGTCGCTCCGGGAAGAGGTTCTCGTACTCGGCCGGGTCGGCCAGCGCGCGCGCCGCCTTCTCGCTGCTCTGGCTCAGCGACTGCTTCCAGAGGGCGACGACGCGCGACACCTCCGACGGCAGGTAGGTCCTGGCGGGGACGGCGGCGGTCAGGACAGGCGGCGGCGGCGGCGGCGGCCGATGGCGCGCTCACGGCACGCGGAGCCTCAGCTCGACTGAGCCGTCTGCCGGTGGATCGCGAGACCTGGAGCTCGACTCCTCGGCCCCGGGACAGCCTCTGCCGGCCCAACTCTCATTGAGATGCGGTGACGCTTGACAAACGCAGTGCAGCGAATAATGAGTAGGAGACGACCACAGGGGCGTCAAAACTCAGCGCCAGTTAGCACACGTGAGACCGAGGCGCGGCCGTCCTGACGTCAGGCGTGAGACAGGCGTTTGCCCCAGACCTGAGCCAGCGTCGTTCAGGCGCGCGTCCTGCGCGGACGGGGCGAACGGCGCTCACCTCGCGAAGAAGGCCGCCTCAGGCAGCCGCTTGCTCTGGATCAGCACGTCCAGACACTGGTCCAGGTGGCCGGTGATGAAGTAAGAGAGGAAGGCGACGTTGTTCTTGCCGCCGCTGGCCGCCGACTCGCCCAGCTTGGCCACCATACTGCCGTTGCCTGAGGGCACGGTGCTCCGATCAGCCCAGCCCGGGTCAGGTCAGGTCAGGTCAGGTCAGACCGAGCGGTCAGACCGCAGCGCTCCCGGGGCCGCGCCTCCAGCGGTATCGGGCAGCTCCGGCGTCGAACAGCTCGGAGCAGCGCCTCTGCAGCCGAGTCGCCGTTCCATCACCACCGCAGCGCTCCCCGCCGCCGGGGCGCCGGCTGACAGGGCGCGTCGACCGTGACCAGTCTGCCGACCGCTGACGGCTCCGGGGCCGGCGGGCGACGGACGGCGGCGGCGGCGGCGGCGGCGGCCTCACCTGCGGCCGTGGCGAGCAGCAGCAGGCCGCCGTAGTCGTTGGCCTTGTGCAGACACTCCTGGGCCAGCCCCAGCTGGCCGCGGCTGGTGGCCAGGTCCGCCAGCTGCTTCCACTTGGCCTCACTCTGCCAGGGGCAGACGCGCCGCGTGAGCGCCCAGCGGCCCCTCAGCACGGCGTCCGGGGGAGGGGAATTCATCTCAGGCGGCAGCGGTGCAGTTTCGCAAAATTAAGTTCGAGGAGGGGAGGCTGAACGGTGAAAATAGCTAAAACTACGCCGAAAGTACGCAAAAAACGGGATTCTGCACCGATTTGTCATTTTCCTTCTCAATGTTGGGATCTAAGCTTCCCACCTTCGAATAAATAAGGAACTACGTCCCTAGGAGGCGGGTAGTTGGAAATCCATCGTCACTCAGCAAAGGAAAGTACCCACTGCCAACACTATAATATTATGCGAACATACAACACCAAAGTCCGCTAGTAAAAAAGAATCTTTCTCAGGATTTCTCGTGACATTTGTGCATGCTGATCGACTTCCATTCTGTGCACAATGGACCACATGGACGATAGATGTTGGCACGAGCCCGCATTTCATATGTCACAAACACCGGGTTTATTACAAATCAGAGGGCTCCTACCCAAGTTGGAAAACATTGAGATCAATGCAGAAGTTCACTTCAACCTCAGTGATTCTTTGTAGGTCAAACGGGCCAAGCACCTGTTTGTTCATCTAGCAATAAAAAGACATTGAAAACACGAACCCTTTTAAACCGTGCTCTAAATCATAAAAGCCCTCATATAAAATCCTGTCATAAAAGCCTTCCACACTATATTCCATTTGTGAATACGGCACCATCACCTAGATGGAAGTCAAGCCACCTGCCCTTACTTCGAGCCCTCAAGAACTTACTCATTTGTCCGCACTAAGACAACAGTTAACCTTCATCGACCAAGTTACAAATACACAATAGCGTCCTGAGTCAAAACGTTGTCTGGGCCCCCTGCGCTGCTGTGCGGGCAGACTGTGCCCCGCCTGGCCAGCACCAGCGGCGGGGCGGCCCGCCGCGGACGCGCCGCCTCACCTGCTGCTCGACGGCCAGCTGGTAGGCGATCTTGAGCTCGCCCAGCTGCAGCGCCAGCTCGAACCGGTGCTCGGGGTCGGTGGAGACGGCCAGCGCCTGCTGCCGGAAGCCCTACGAGCCGGCCGCACACCCCCGGTCAGGCCCGGCACCCACACACCCACACAGACAGCGCGCCGGCGCCGCATGCGGACGCGCTCCAGCGGGAGACGTCTCCCGCCGAGCACGGGCCGCAGTCACGACGCCTCCGGCTAAAATCGCCGAGTGTTGACGCGCGACGGCCGGCCAATCAGGCGGTACACGTGAACCCAGCAGGGTGGGGCCCCCTCCAGCGGCCAGTGCCGTCGTCCTGCACGAGCGGGACGCGTCCGCCTCACGCCGGCAGCGGCGCCACACCAGCTGCGGTCCCGCCCCGCCCGCGGACTGACGCGGCTCGCGCACCCCAGCCCGCGGTGCCCGCGCTAGAGCGGCCAGCAGCTTCAGCCGAGCCGAGCTTCAGCCGCGCGCCACGGCCGGACGGCGCCGCGCACCTGCTTCTCGAGGAAGTGGGCCACGCGCGCGCGCTGCTCCTTGGGAATGGTGGGCAGCACGCGGTCGGCCGTCTGGAAGTCCTGCCGCATCACGGCCGTCTGGTACTCCAGCACCGAGAGCAGCAGCGAGAAGCCCACCACGTTCAGCTCCTTGTCGCCCAAGTAGAGCGAGTTGTCCTTGGGCAGGTAGCCCAGCAGGTACATGGTCCTGCGGCGACACGTGCAGTCGTGACACAGCAAGCGCCAGTCTCGTTGGAAGCAAAGTTGAGGGAAATTTCCTGTCGCAATGCTCTCACCTCATACATAATTCTGCGCTCAGTCAGAGGACAGCCAAGCAAGCGCGGCGAATGATGAGGCGGATGCGGGCAACGCTCAGTCCAGTGAGAGGCGGTACAAAGGAAAACCTACCGACCGCTCTTTGCGGGCGTCATCGCCAGCTGACGGGACAACAATACCGATGACGTGAACTGTTGGCCGACGCACGCCCAGTGCTGCTGCCCAGCGAGCCAAAAGGACGCTCGACGGGACCGACCTGTGGCACACCACGCACGTCCGACCGCAGTCGCCGTGTGACCCGGGACTCAACGCACCTGTCCAGGTGGGCCACAGTCACAATCTCGCCGCCCACGTAGTAGTTGAGCCGGTTGACGCCGTTGGTGTAGATGAAGCAGTCTCCGACCCACAAGCCCGTCTTGACCGTCTCCTGCACCTCTCCCAGCACCTGCAGCGCGCGCGTCAAACAGCGGAGTCAGCCCGGCAGGAGCAAGGAGCGTTCGCACCGGCTGTCAAATAATCGGGGACGAGTCTGGCTCGAGGCGCACTCGCAAACCTTTCCAGACCAGCTTCGAAGCCCCTTAGTCCCGGCCACCGCACTTGAGAAGAAAAACAGCCCCTGTCCGCAGGTTTACCGCGGGTCCCTGTTGCAACACCAGCACAATCACCAGCGCAGGCCGCTCCAACACACAACCTCACTTGGTGTTGTCCCGATGATCACCTCGCATCAGATGATCAGCCCGCCCCCGCTGAACCCCTTCGGTGCACTCACGTCGAAGGCGTCATCGACGCCGTCCTCAGTGACGCCCTCCTTGGTCTCCTGCGCCTTGGCCACCAGCTCCGGCGAGTACTTGAGCACGAAGTAGCTCTCCTCAGTCGCTATACACACCTGCCGACCATGGGAGTCAAGCGTGTCGGGCCGCGCAGTGGGAGCAGCTGTCGTTCCGCAGATCCGGCAGGCAACACAGGTGAACCGCACACGTGCGCACGCGCTGAGGGCCCGGCCCGGTGGCGTTCCACACGGCCTCTACTCTCGAGCCCCGCGCATGAACACACCCCCGCACCGCTCCCCCGACCGCTACCTCCTCCCCCAACAAACACCTGCTGATACTCAGGGCTGATAACAGGTCGGGAGCACACACAACACCCACCCGCTGTGTGCTCCTCACCCTGGCATCCGCGCTGAGTACAGCGCCCCCCCCCCCCCCCCCCATCGCCGTCGCAGCGCCGGGCGGACCCGCCGAGCCCGCGCCGGCCAACGCACCAGCGTGCCGCCCTCCGACCAGTACACGTGCTTGGGCTGGATCTCGATACGGCGCACCAGCTCCAGACTCTCCCAGTCGTAGAAGGCCAGACCGGAGACGGTGCGCACTCCCAGCAGCTGGCCGCCGAATATCGCTGCGGCGGCGCACGCTCGGGTCAGAGCGGCGCACCCGCGCCATGTCAGCCAGTCATTCACGCGTCACACACCAGCCGACTGTACGGCGCACACGCACGCAGTGGATGAAAATATCGATACGCCCGCGTGCGCTGGGCGCTGCTCGCGCAGGACAGCAAGAACAAAAAGGTCGTGGTCATTCGCCGGCAGATGCACGCCACATCGGGCCGGAGCACGCTGTGGACGAGAACACGCGCCGGTCCACAACCCACAGCCTCGGCGCCGGCGGGGTGTCAGCTCACCGTCGCAGCCGAAGTCTGGCTTGAAGGTCTTCTTCTCCTTGAAGTTCTTGAACAGCTTGATGGTGGTGGAGTTCTCTCGCACGGCGTACTCGGACGAGTCGAGCGCCCACACAAACTCCTGCGCCGCGCCGAACGCCTTGTTGCGCAGCGCCATCGCCGTGTAGATGATGTACTCGCCGTCGCCGCAGACCACAACGAACCTGGCGGTCACCGAACGAAACGCTGGGACAAAAGGGCCTCGACCGACGCAGAATGACAGGCACGAACTGCGGCGCACCCGTGGGTAATTCAAGGCGCGTGCTTTGGAGGAGGACGGGGGACGCAGGTGTTGAATAGGATGTCACGGCCGTTCTCGATCTAGTCCGCATATGGTACTGGAGAGTACTGAGAAAAAACGGCAACCATATTACCATAGCCCGCATGGCAGCGTCCGACGCGGGTGCCCGCATAAATTAAGTTTGAAAACAACCCACATCGTTACAGGCTAACACAAACACTAAACACACATAGGCCACCCTGTACCGGCGCAGGCCAGCTGCCCACGCCCACAACAGCTTTCACTTCCGCGGAAAGTGCCGCGCAATAAAAGCCACGAGCGCAGGGCAACCACCCTCCGGCTATTAGCAGACAGGTGGCTGAAGCACACCCGCGATTCTCGCTCACGCCTCCATCATCCCAAAACAGCCCCAGCTAGAACCAGACCTAAAAATACACCGGACACACGTGCTGCCCGCCCCGGCGGCTGACCTGCCGTTGGGGTTGTGCGCGATGGTCTGCGGGTAGATCTCGCAGCTGCCCATGTCCTTGACGGCCAGCGGCAGTCGCTCGCCGTCCGGCAGCTCGGCGTCCGTGATCGCCTTCAGGTTGGCCTGCTGGATCTCCGAGTGCTTGGCCCAGATGATCTTGCCGCTTGAGTCCATCGACATGGCCGGCTCCTCGCGACCCACCTGGCGGGCGGCGTCGCGTCGGGGCGTCAGCGAACCGGGTCGCACGCGGGGAGCGCGCGCCACATCGACCACCGGTCAGCTGGTGCCAACACGCGGTGGCTCCGTTCGAGCCCCTGACGCTACAAGCCACGCGTCGCACAGCCCTCCTTCTACGCGAATACGTGCCGTTACGATGGAGAATGACCGCGGTACGCGATAGTCCCGACGCCCATCGCCGACACCACTGTCGAACGCGCCCCAGGTCGAACGGCATGCAGGACCCGGACTCGGAGCAGCCGGTCACCACGGCCGCACACCGCTCCCTCTCCGCCGCTCTCCAGACCTGCGCCGTCCTCCGAGACTTCTAGTCCGCCGCAGAGCCGCGGCGCGCCTCACGCGCCGCCGCCCGGCGTCCGACGGCGGCCGGCCGAGCGCCGACTGACCTTGATCATGATGCTGCCCTCGTCGTAGCCCATGGCCACGTTGTTGGTGGCGCGCGTGGCCGTGATGGTCCAGACGCGCTCCAGGCCGTAGTTGAGCGTCGACTCGAGCCGGTACGTGTTGGCGTGCCAGATGCGCACCGTCCCGTCCTCCGAGCCCGTCATGATGATCGGCAGCTCCGGGTGGAAGCACACTGCAACGACACCACACCCGGTCGGCGCGCGTTGTGCACGAAACCGTCACGCGACACGCGCGCCGGGCATGAGCGCACTCTCACATGGTGACCATACGTGCCTTAGTTTCATACACAGAATGGGCGTTGGCGTATGTGCATGTGCGTGCGTCACACCAAATCACTGACTGCACGCACGACACTGCACGATGTAACGCATGGTGGAGTGTCTGGCGTGCTCAGTGCAATACTACGATACAGTAGACGGTTCACCCAGCCAGAAAGCCTTAGCGCCTTAACAAATGCCGACGCAAGCGAAGCCTACAGTAACCGGAAGTGTTGGTCCTTCCCAGACTCGCAACGTGTTGCATGGTGAGTCTGGGAAGGAAATCTACACCGACGCGTAGGTGTGACGTGCCCCCGACAACCTTATCACCATAAATGCCACAGCGACGCCAATGCGGAGCCCGTTTCCCCCACCCCCACCCGGGCGCCTCCGGCTGGGCCGCGGCGCGTGCACGCACCTGCCGAGATGTTCTGGGCGTGGCCCTCGAGCGTCTGCACGCACGTCTTGTTCTGGTAGTCCCAGATCTTCACCAGCCGGTCGTCGGCGCCCGAGATGAGGTACGGCTTGTCACCGCCGTGGTAGTAGTCGACGCAGTTGACGCCCTTGTCGTGGCCTTCCAACGTGAAGTTGGGCGTAGCCGAGCCCAGCTGCCACACCTGCCGCGGGGGTGGGCAGAGGTCGGAGGTCAGCACGGTAGCACCGCCTACATCACGGCCAGACGCTACCGCCTCCCGCTTGGCCCATTGGTTCAGCAGGCTGTATACTGGCGAGAGTTCAGAAGGCAAGCGGAAGCACCGACGATTTGTTCATAGCTATTTTCCCAAAATGCAGACAGGACCATGAAACCCGAAAGCAGCGGAGTACGTTGGCAAAGGATGGCTGCAATGGATGCGCACATCATATCCAAGCATGAGTGCTTTCTAGGATGGCTACCCAGATCGAACCACAGCTCAAGAAGCAGGCTGCGGGCTCCCAACTGAGCTGGTCACACACCTTAACCGTCCGGTCGAGGGAGGCGCTGGCGAAGGTGTTGTTGTCTTTGGGGTTGACGACAATCTGCATCACATAGTGGGTGTGACCTTCGAACACCTGCTGGCAGGCCCACAGCTTGTCCCAGTTCCACAGCTTGATCATCATGTCGTCTGCGGACGGAGAGGAGAGCCGCGGCGGTCAGCGGCTTCTGCCACGGCCGGCGAGCGTGCCTCTGCCAAGCGCGCAGAGACGCTCGCGGTCCTCCGAGTGAGTGTGAAGTGTGGCGCGTGAGTCAAAGGAGTTAACGGAGCCATCACCAGCCACCGCCAAGAGCCGTTTGCTTACAGAAAATTAGATCTTATCCACGCGATGCACGTTGCTTAAAAGTGGCAACTTCATATCAGCAGACGGAACGCTATTTTTCTACAGTAACGTCATGGTAACACCTTGGGCGCTCCTACCACCTCAAACACGAAGAGAGAACGTCTGGAGAACGCCCACACGGAAGCTCCACCCACCACGGCAGCACGGCTGTCACCACAGCTAACGCGCAGCCTCCCGACCCCACGCCAGCGCTGGCGCTGCGCCGCGGCGCGTCCCCAGCGCCCCGCCCCCAGCCTCGCCGGCCGGGTCGGCGTCGCCGCTGCCGTACCGCTGCTGGTGAGGATGAACGGCTGCGTGGGATGGACGGCGATGCAGCGGATGTAGTCCGAGTGGGCGTCGAACATGTGGCTGCGCTCCAGCGTGTTGTAGTTGAACACGCGCACCTGCATGTCGTCTGAGCCAGTGATGATCCAGTTCTTGCGCGGCACGAACTTGACGGCGCGCACCGGCAGGTCGCACACCTGCCGCGCGCCAAGGTCAGGTCAGTCAGGTCAGTGGGGGAAGGGTTGCGGGGCACAGACGACGGCACTGCGCTGCCGCGAAGATGTTGATGTAAAGACACGGAAAGAACGGAAAAAAGACACAGAACACGTGCGTCAATCCTCGGCAAGGTGGCGGCGAATGGACGTGCGCAAAATGGCACAAAACGCCACGCGACAGACAGATTGATAGCACACCACGCCACGTCAGCCTGAATGTGGCGCCAGCGAATCACAGACGTCAGGCCACCGTGGCGCAGCCAGGGATGCGCCCAGGAGTGAGCCAAATCGAGTCATAGGGGTCCCTTTCATGCAGGGAGCTCCCCTTCGCTGCTTAGGGACCCTGCCCTTTATTCAAGGATCTTTATGGCTCGGGATCCCATTTTTATGTATGGAGGGCCCATCTTGGGATATCTTAGAAGCCGAACGGGTGTCTTCAACTGCCAAAAAGTCACAAAGGGACCCGCCACCTCCCAGAAGGGGGGCGGGGGAGCATGACCCCAACATCTCTCCCTCGGCTACGCCAATGTCAGGTCGCTCGGCTAATGCAAGCCGCCCACGAACTATGCCAGAGCGTACCTCGAACGATTTGATGAGCTGCGAGGTCTCGTGGTTCCACACATGCACGTTGCCGTTGTAGAGCGAGGCCAGCATCCATGGCTCGGTGGGGTGGATGTCCACGCACTTGACGCGGTCTGAGCGCGCCGTCAGCTTCCGCTTGATGTCCAGCCGCAGCGGCTGCAACACACACAGGGGTCACCATTGCTATCGGCGCGACGCCCGCTGAGGCGTTGCGCCGGTCAGGGCTCGGCAGCGATATCAGCTCCAGCATGCTGACGGGGCGAAACTCGCTAACGTCCCGCTGGTGGTGCAGTATGCGGGTACCCGGCCCACACGACCCCGCACGAGAGCACACGAAACTGAGATGTTGTTCATGTGCTGGTAAATCCCGGAACTCCATGGACTTTGGCTGCTTGGTTCGAGGTTTCACACAGGACACATGCTTGCAAACATGTTGTCTATTTGTCATCACGCCATGCGTGGAATAGTGACGCTCGAAAAGGATCTTGCAAAAGCGGGATCATTTGCATAAAACGCACGTTTTCCGATATGGCATAGCTGTTACTGTCTTTGACACTGAAAAGTGCATCAGTTGTATTTTAATATATAATGAGCTTCATTCAGCGTGTGTTCAAACGATTACACGTTCAATGTAATACAGAATAATATGCACCATTCATTTAATGTTGACATATAATGGGTGTCGACGACCTCATCCATAACATGCTATACCACAGCTTAAAGAACATAAAAGTTCCTGGGTGAACTGCTCCCTCTCAACTAAAGAAGATAAAGAGAGAGAAACCGAGAGGAAGTGTCCGTTTTCATCACATCCTCCGACACCAGCATGGCGGACCGGATAACAGCCACCGACTACATGATGACGAATCTGACCGAGTCGGACTCGTGCGACTCGCTGCCGTACTGGGTGCGCCGTCCGAGCCCCGAGCCGCTGCCCGGCCTGGCGCAGTCCGAGTCGATGCTGTTCCTGCCCGTGCATGACCTGGGCACGGTGCGGCCGCATCAGATCATGGGCACGCCCGACGAGCTCTACACGGAGGCGGCGCGCCGAGAGCTGCAGCAGTTCCCGGGCCTGGTGGCGCCGTCGCCGGCGCCGCCGCAGTACGTGCTGCTCGAGCATGTGGCGGCCGACGAGTTCTGGCGCGACGAGCCGGAGGACGCACCACCCGAGGCCGACCGGCCGCTGGCCGTGTGGCGGCGCTTCCTGGCGGCGCGCCGGCGCCAGGAGCGGCTGCTGGCCGGCCGCACGCACCGGCCGCCGGCCGCGCTCGCCATGCACAGCGGCGGCGACTTCCTGCTACGCGCCGAGCGCCAGCTGGAGCGCACGCTGGTGCACGGGCCGGCGGCGGCGCGGCCGGCCGGCCACGGCTTCTGGCGGCTGGCCAGCCGCTTCGGCGGCGAGCTGCACGGCCTGCAGGAGACGCTGAGCGCCGAGCGCGGCCAGCAGCGACCGCGCGTGCCCGAGCGGCTGCACGTGGCGCGCGTCATCCGCGAGGAGCGCGGCACGGCGCCGCTGCCAGGCGGTGAGACGGGCGCGCGCGCCGGCGCCTTTCACCGCGACTGCCGGCCGGCGGCGCCGCCCGAGCAACAGGACCTGGTGGTGGTGGGCCACGCCGTCGGCCGCGAGGACGAGGCGCCGGCGCCGGCGGCCGAGAGCCGGCCCGCGTCGGCCGCCTCCGACTCGGCGTCCGAGAGCTGCTGGTCAGACGTGGCGGCCGGCGGGCCGCGCCTGCTGCTGGCCGGCTGCGAGGCCGTGTACCGGCGCGCCGCCTCCTCGCGCACCGCGCCGGCCGTTAACGCCGCCGTCAGCCTGTCGGCGGGCGCCGGCCGCCTCTGTCGGCGCTTCGTGCCGCTGGCCAACGGCGGCCCGGTGGCAGTGTATTATAGCTGGCGGGCAGTGCCGCGGCCTAACCACTTCACCGGCCGCCATCCGACGCCGGTGTTCTTCTTCGACAGCGGGCCGGGCGTGGCGCTGCCGGGCGCCGCCATCCAGCTGCCGGTCGTCTTCTACGCGGCCGCGCCCGGTCTCTACTCGGAGGAGTGGGACCTGGTGACGGTGCCGCGGCTGGAAGGCGGAGCGCCACTCCGGCTGCGCCTGTACGGCCTGGCCGGCCTGCTCGACCCGCACGGGCCTGATCGACGGCAGCTGACGCTGGAGCTGGAGCGGGGCGTGGCGCGCGCCGCCGCCCGCCACGTGCTCGAGTTGCTGCTGCGGCGCGCCACGCTCAGCGAGGAGGTGCCGCCGGCGCCGCGGCCGGCCGACACGCTCGAGATGCGCTTCCGCTCGTCCAACCCGGGCCTCCAGTACCGCACCGAGGTGGTGCGGCAGCTGACGCAGCTGCACCTGGACGTGGTGGCCGCGCGCGAGCCGCCCGAGCGGCGACGTGGCTCGCGCCGCGGCCGGCGCCGCGGCCGCGCGTCGGAAGCGCCGGTCGAGCCGTGGGACCTGAGCTGCGCCGGCCTGAAGGCGGCCGTGCTGACGCTGGAGCGCGGCGCCGACCAGGACCGGCTGCTGACGCGCCTGTACGAGCTGGTGGAGCTGCTGTGGCGGCCCGCCGACTGGCCGCCGCCCGTCTCTGCCGCCACCGTCGTCCGCTCCGGCCTCGTGATCGTGATCCAGCGCTTCTCGGAGGCGGCCGCCGAGCTAGAGCTGCGGCTGGGCGCGCCGCGTGCCGCCGCCACTGCCACCGCTACGCCCGAGCCGGCCGAGCTGGCCAGCGCCAGCTCGCCGCAGCAGCAGGCGGCCGGCAAGCGCGGCGCGCGCGCTGCCGAGCGCCGCGAGCGCAAGAAGCGCTCGCCCAAGAAGCCGCCGTCGCCGGTGGAGGGGCGCGGTCGCGGCCGCGCGCCGGCGGTGCCCGTCACCGACTCTGGTCAGAGCGTGACTGGCGGCGAGGCGCCGGGGCCGGCGGCGGCAGGCGCCACACCGGCCACACCGGCCGTGGCGCCGGCCGTGCAGGCCCGCCTGCGCCGCGGCCTTTACGCCATCATGCGCTCGCTGCTCTCCGACTTCCTGGAGGACATCACGGAGCCGCTGGAGGCGGTGGCCAGGCCGCCCGACGAGTTCCTCATCTGCGACAGCATGTGCGGTTCGCAGCGGAAGTAGAGGCGGGACGCGACGTGTCCACCACTGCTGGTGTGGCACATCAGGACGGCTCGAGCAGCGGGCTGGCCGGCGCGGCGAACGGAACGGCATCCCAATGGAGCTTTGTGATGACTGTGTATCTGCTGAGCTGCCCATCCCCGATCGGACGGATAGTCTACGGTGATACCGACCAAGCGTCGGTGCCTTGCTGGGGGCATCACTACAATCGGTTTAAGGGTGTCACTGTTAAGTGAATTGTTGCCTTTAAATCTGCACTGTTATACATGTAATTTGTGTTAACGTTAAATCCAAAGTTACCTTACAGTCATTTTAAGAGTGGCGATTGTGCATACAACATTATTAAAGTTCCAACTCTCGTTTCAGCGCCAATAAGACGAGAACATTACGCCGAACACCAAGGACAACATGCCCATGCACCCAAGCTTATCTTACCGCTGTGACTGCAAATAAGCGAACTGCAACCAAAACAACGAAACAATGGACACAAACTCGCTGTCGGCTTTTGCCTCGGCTCGTAACGACGATGACCAGTCAATAACTTCCATGTACAGATGCCTCTACTGTGGCTGCAATTATATGTTTGTGTAATCTACGCCGCTTTTGCGAGGCGTACAACGTGCCTTCTACCAGGCAGGTTCTTTCAGGCTAACGAGAATACGTACAAACGACCCCCGGATGATTCCTGGAGACTTTATAACAAACTTGTTCAGTGGGCACCAAAACGTCCCAACGTCCATACTGTTCAGGAACCTCTTTCCAGTTGTATGGCAATGTCTGTATCCTTCTTTCTCAATGCATCATGATACAATCTTGTACAGCTAATTGTCAATTCTTTGTGCATTTGAGCACATTATCCAAACTGTTTGTGACATCATAACACGGCCTTGGATTTTCAGTTTTCCAACCTGCATGCACCCTGCCAGCAACTTTCAACTTCCTCCACGTCACGTCACTACCCTACAATACAAACTCATCTCCAACTGCCTGCAAAGTGACAGTAACAATGTTCAGCAGAGGTGAGCTGTGATACATTCTTGGCTCAGTATATACCAGATATATTTTTAGAGGCTCTGAACATTAGTAAAGAGTCTCTAAACCACTATATAACCACTATCAGTTCAGAACTAACAGGCCGAGGCCGGATCTAGTGAAAAGCATTGTTTGGTGCAGCCAAAACCACTTTTGCTTCTACTCAAACTTATGGGATCAGCAAATATCGCAAGGGTTTTGAGGAGTGGTTGAGATATAGTGTTAGCAGTATGGATGGGTACTGATCTTTTAGGACAATCGCTCTTGTCTTCTGTTTAGGTATGCACATAATGTTTAGGATGTTAGATTTGCAGCCATCATCAGGTGTTACTTGGTTCTGAAAATGACCAGCTGGTTTTGGCCTTCAACCATGTATGCGCCACAACACTGAGAAGTTGCACAGTATGTTAGGGACAAAAGGTCACACAGGGCCATTTTCTTTGCACAGCAAAATGCCAGCTACAGTAAAGGAATGACACCAGAAAGCTGAGCAGTTTGAGTTTGCATGGAGCTAAACCAGAGCTATAATTCGAAAATTGTTTAAAGCCAAAGCCGAAACCAGCTGTTCATAATGCTGTTAAGCCAAGGTTTCTAGTTCTTGTTCTGCCAAAATCTGTAGTTTTAAAAGCAGCCATGTCAGTTTGAATTCAATATTTAGCCACCTGGGTGGCAGGGATGCCAATATTTTGTCATTCTATTACACTTGCAGCTTGGGGTTTATGCCTGTTGCCCCTACCCTCACTGGAAGTCAGCCAATCAGAGCAGCTGGGTACCGGCCATCCCAGCATCCAAGCGCCTCAGGCCTGACAAATGGGCCTGGCAGGTCAGATGTCTGGGTTCAGGATCAAAGGGCAATGATAAGCCCAATGAACCATGTGGGGAGGGTGCTGAAGAACCAGGATTCTGGTAGCATGAATTTATAGTTGCATGCTACATGCCATGCTGAATGAAATCTGAAATGCTGCAGCTGTGCAAAATGGCTAGAAATCAAGTCTGACTCCAAAGCCATCAAACAAAAATTGTGACTTCACAAAGCCAGTCGGCTTCATCTACCTTCCTGGACCTTTTTACATCAAGCCGGCATCTTCATCACAGACACAGTACACAAATATGATGTCCTCTGAAATACATTATGGCAAATCCTACAACATCAGGTAGGTAAAACCTTAGGTAACACACATTTCCCCTCAAACAAACACACAAACAGAGGCATCCATTACACATGGGATCTTCTCTACACAGGTGTACAAAATCCTCCAATGAGATCACGAGTGTGATTTGGCCTGATAGGTTAAGGTGTCATTAATGTTTAAATTCCAAACAAACTTGAATGGCATGTTAAAGGCCAAGTATATGTCACCATGACATATTCGGCCTAACTTTGCCACACTAGGTAATGTATTACTTAGATAGTCTCATCAGCGCTGCTATGTGATAAATCATACCTAGAATAATTCCCAACACCTACCATGCCAAATACAGAGTTAAGAGCCAACAGCAGATGGTTGAGCTCTAGTGACAGAAAGGCTGTGCATACAGCTCATAAAGAAATGCTCACAAAGTTCACTCACTAAGATATATGTGGGAGTCATGGGTATCACTAATGTAGGTCCCTGCATCATTTTTTGATAGAATTCTGATAAATATATACAATCTGGTTATCAAAAATGCATCATGCAAAAATATATCAAACTAAAGCATTTATACACATGCAGGCATAAAATCCAGGTTCCCAAACTTCATGTTCACAATGGCATGTACAACACAACTTCATAACTAAAATGGAGATCATAATTCATCTTGACCTTATTCAACTACCCAGACCAATAAGGATCTTCTTGTGCTTTGTTCAGCAATACAACAGTCACCAAATTCCCAGTGATGTCACAGACACCATGTGGTTGTTGTAGTCAAATTGTCACATCATGCCTAACAAACCCAGCAAAGTCCCCCTGTGTTCAGTGGGATCATGTCTGGTCTTGCCTATATGTGGGGCCTTCCATAATTTATGCTGTGCATGGAGGGGGTGGGAGGGATTAATGAAATGTGATAAAAGCACAATATGGAAAGGAAGGTAAGGCTTTAAATTGCTCAACATTATGCAGACATGGTTCCTTATAAAAAAATTCAAACCTAAAGGCTGGGTACTATAGGCTACCTCTCATGACAAGGAGCACTCCTATCATTTCTGTCATATCTCTAGCCCCATTAGGATTAAACAGACATCACATGTAACAGTGTGACAAGGGAAGCAGGGGGGGGGGGGGGGGGGTATACACACATTCATTGCACAACCAGATGGACAGGGAAGGTTTGAAAGTAAGAATTAACTACCATTCATTCATCACATCCTACAGGGCAAATTAGTAGTATTAAATAGGCCAGATCAACAACTTTGGATAGAATACTTCCATCCCACACAGAAAAATTGTCCTGTCCTTACCCTTCCCAGTTACCCTAGTTGGTAGAGCATAATCATAAGACCCTTATTAAAATCCCAGCAACTCCACAGAGCAAATTCACATGGTGTTGCATACATGCATGAAAATAGAATGTACTCCAGTCCTCCCCAGGATTCCATTACACCTGGTGATGGTAGTTAGCTTACGAAAAGGCTGTGGGGTCCCGCTGGTGTAATGCTTAACATGTATGTGTTCACTGCTACACTTCTGGAAGACCAGAGGTACATAAATTGATTCCCTGTGGTGTTCACCCATCCTGCCAGAGTCGTAGGCAGGTGACGCCATATAGCCTCAGCAGCTGAGTGTGTCTTAAGTCCCATTGATGATGACATAACGGAGAGGCTGTGCAAATACTGATGTACTTGACAAGAATGACAGTACAGTCATTTCATGTCATGTCTGATCAGCTTACCATATCCTGTGCAAACTGCATTAATCTGCCATGCAGGAGTAACATAAAATGCCAGAATTACCAAAATGGGGAGTTCATGACAATAGATAACTAGCGCCTGGTGGCATTCCTGTGGTAAATGCCCATCTTCCCCCCATTACTGCACAACTAAACGTCTATTCCATCAGCACGTCCATCAATCACAGGAAACCTGTCCCCGGCAAGACTAAAGCATTAAGAGGTGCAACACACCTACATGGACATTTTCTTTCTCAAAGCCGGCCTTCACTATCCTTACCATTTTGGAGTTAGTTGATCACTAGTTATCGACTGGAACTCCAGATCAATGCAGTCTCTTCCTTCGATATGTTTGTCCCGATAAATTCTTCTTCATGCAGGCTCAGGCAAACAAGTGAGATGGAGCCAGGCCACTCTTAAGATGAACCAACAACCATTCACACAACATACGCTCCAACGCAAACTTGATACCGAGTCACCGCATATGTACAGAAGGCAAACCATGGATGATACATATGCGACGCACTATAGCCAGCCTGTCAGGTTTATAGAGATGAAAAGGAGCACCAATATTGAACTTGCCGTTTTATGATGCGATAAATCAAGATTGTGTAATATCTGTCGACTCATCTAGCGCTATATTTCGCATATGCGCCTGGTATATTTTTTCAATTTCACTGGTAAAGGTTCATCATTTCTAATTACGAGATATATGATGAAACTACGAGCTGACACAACTCTTGCAATTCTAAACCCATCCCTCCTTTCTTTACGTGGCTTGGAAATACGTACTAAAACGCTGTCAGATTGTAACTTGTACATTTCAACATTGCATAACCGTACATACGGCACCAGTCGAAAACGAACAACAAAAGGGGATGTGTACATGAGGTTTTCAAATCGCGACAGGCTGATCAAATTATTGCCTTATAACGGGGTCTAGATCGTTCATTGCATAAGGGTGTAAAACTAAAACATCATTTCCGTGCCGGGCTGAAGAAGCGTACGTTGACACTCCTCCCAATTTTTGTTTCTGGAATAAATAAGCATGCCTTATTTATAAAGACAAATTTGCATTCTTCACTTGCACCATTTATCAAAAAGCCCACAATTTACCAGCGTGACAGTTATCAACAGCGAGTAATGCCCGGAGCAAATCGGTTTTGTGAGAAAGCTTTTCCCTACAGTTTTGCAATATTCCAGCCAAAAATATTTGGGGGAAGCCAAGAATGGGGAGGCTGGTATCATACAAAAACTGCACAGGGAATTCGCAAAAAGCACCTCTACTTTCAAGAATACTCAGCTCCCCAGGCCCTCGTTTTCATGCAGGCCATCTTTCCCAGCCCAAGGCGTAATGCTCATAACAACTAGGAGCGGTACCGTCTTCAGGACGACATGATTGGGACGCTTTAGATGAGCGAATTTTTGCGCCACTTCGGGCACAGTTAGTGCTCCGCATCCCCGTGCACCGCAAGAATTTGACTCTCGGAGAGTCTCTCTCTATGAGACTGGGGGGGGGGGGGGGGGGGAGGGAGATGCCACTAGTGATATGGGAGGAATGTGGGCAGGACAGGGATTGAGGACGAGAACCGTTGTTGAAATGATGGCATGAGCCTTACCGACAGCGGAGTTGCGGTAAGGAAATAAAAATTGCGGACCACGGAAAAGGAAAATTGCGGACCACGGAAATGCAGCCCATGACAGTCCGCTCTTACTGGCGGTGTCCCTGCTTCTTCCTGCTCGATGTTGGGGACCAGAATCCGAACAGAGGGCCGTACTTACCTGCCCTTATGACATTCCCTGCAAGACATGCGTGCAATGACCAGGTAGTCCGTGTGAAGTAGGTGTACCGAATTCAGAAAAAAAAATTGGTAAATGCGAACACTTCGCGCGCCCGCAGATAACTAGTAGGTTAATTGGCGTGCCCGCCCGACGCGTCTTCTCCGTATGTCCTCCCCACCTCATCTCATGTGCTGCTGGTCGGCCCGGCCGGCCCAGCCGGTCGCCGCAAGCGGTCCTCAGGTCACAGAGGCGGCCCCAGGTTCCAGCTTATCACACCTCCCCAACATCGTTGTGACGGTTGATGTGTATATAGGTTGACTGTTAACAGTCGCAACCAAGAGGTGTTGCCACTTTCGCGGCGGAGCGCTTGATGCCAACCGGGGTCGGGTACTCAGCTCGGATATGTGGGAGTCTGGAATGTATATATAATATGATGGCATATATATATATATATATATATATATATGTATATATACATATAATATGGAATAATATGTGTTCGGGAGTCTGGAATATAGACCCGCACGCGGCTGGTGCACCGAGCGAATTGTTTCATCGATCATCCACGGATAGATCAACGGTAACACTAAGTTAAAACATTTTCCCTATGGGCAGATCACGCACGCCATATAAACGCTACAGCGAACTGTTAAGAATGTAGAAATGCTCAGCACTTTACATGTACACCCAGAGGGCGACAGCAAATAACAAGATCACAAATACAAACTGAATATAGATCTGCAGTTAATCTCAACAAAGTGAGAAAAGTGTTTGGCAGGTATGGAAACGAGACGCCAATCTCGGCCACCAAATCAATCACACCATTGCAGCTGGGGATCCACAACGAGACAATGCGGAGCGCGTCGCGCTCTCACTGCGGCGTAAAGGCGCCGGCTCACGTGTTTTGTTGAGGTCTTGGCGGTCACGGCCGCGGCGCGGACTTTCGCGCTCTTTAGGCGGGCTCGCACTTGGTGTTTTCCTGCTGTGTGGGACATACGAACACGGTAGCAGCGAGCGATAAGCATGCAAAAATCGTCAGTTACGCCAGGGAATGCGGTTACTGGGTATTTTCACAAGATGGTCACCGTGATCACCGACCCCCAAGACCATACCAAACGGTCCCACCGGCCTGTGCATCGATCCTGGACATCAACGGTCACTCCGACTCGAATGTTGTACAGGGGTTTTGCGGTGCTGTCGTATATACATATACAAGGTAGGTCTTGCCGGCATGTTGAAGGTAGTCAGCTGAGACGGACTCGAAAACTCTGCTTGGTAGCAGGTCCACCATCATCGGCTCCTTCCGATGGCTGGGCAGCAGAACTCTGCCGGCACGGCAGGAACTGACGATGCTGGCCACGTCGTTGTCATTGTTTGGCCAGCATGCGGTTTGTCTCGCTCTCGTTCTCGTTCGATTGATGCCTCAATGACTGTCATGCAAGCTACACAGGACTCCCGCCCTCAGACTGCGAGGGATGACGAGTCGGGGCTCACACACAATGAGGTCATCATCCACGATGATCCGTTCGCGGACACCTCAGAAGGGCCGCATTGCGACACTCAGTTTTCCCTTTGCGCCAGGGAAGCCAGTGGCTATGAATGCCCGCAACTCCTGGTATTCAGTGTCTTGTTCAGGTGCTGCGCGTACCTGCTCTAGCGGAGCCCCGTGCAGAGACATGAGACGGGAGCCGTCATGGGTGACTGCGTTGACAGCTGTCATGAGAACCTGACGGACGCGCTGACTCAGCTCTACTTCTGCTTCCCCATCCTCGAGAGTCGCGTCGCAGTCGTTCTACAGCCGCCGCCGGGAGAAGTGAGAGTCCACGGGACGTCTCGGAACGCCGGTGTGGCGGAGAGGTGAGACACTATCGGAGCGACCATGCGCAGTATCGCATCATGGTGTCTGATGTATCATCAGACCCCACGTCTCACAAGACGCCGCAGATTTACGCAATCGTCGAGCATCTCATCAGCAATGGCCGTCCGTCATGGACTCCCGATACCGGAGCTGAGTCCAGTCACCGGTCCTGAATATGCCAATGCGATTGGTGTCTTGGCAACGGTCACATAAATAACAAAATTCGTGAATCTCTTTGACTGCAATCAGGAAATCATTGAACGGCCTCCCACCAGGCTCTTGCGACCGCAAAAAGAATTCGCGGTGATCCAAGATGGTTTCTCTATTTATGTTAACGCTCACCGATCCTGTCGACAATGACATCAGTGGTGGCGGTTGCATTGATCAGGTCAACACCCAGTGAATATTTCACGAGCCTTATCAAGTGGTCATCGAAAAGTGCGACCAGTGCCGCCCTTTGTTCCTCCAAAGGTGGGCTGGCCACTCACTTCAGCTTACAGCCACCATTCAATTTTCTTCCCGCGCAGATAATTCTCGCAGAGATGCGCCCAATGATAGGTGGTGAGCGGGTGCTAGAGCCGCTGACAAACAGCCTCCAATGCGTGTTGGTGGCTCTCCTTCACCCTGTGCAGCGGTGCGGACCTGGTGATTTTGCGAGGACAGGCGTGGACAGCGTTAGGAGGCGTTTCGTTAATCGCTCTTCTTTCTCCCGGGCTTCCTACCGGTCCAGAGCCGCTACCTCCATTTGCTGTCTCAGCAGGGCAATCGGCTGCTCCACCGCCGTCCGTGCTGGATTGACTGATAATGAGGCCTTGTACAATTTTACAGCAATGCCCGAGCGGCCCGGAATAGGCTCAGGCCTAGTCCTGCCGACCGCGCCATGATAGGTTTATTGGCGTATCCGCCCCATGCGTCTACTCCGCATGTCCTCACCACATCTCTTGTGCCGCCGGTCGACCGGTCAGCCCAGCCAGTTACCGCGGGCGGCCTCGGGTCAGAGGTGAAGTCAGGTTTCAGATTATCACAATAACCACACCTGATCCCACCACGTCGGTCGGCAGAGCTCGCACCGGGATGACTGCGCCAGCTAACCCGCGGACGACTGCGGATCAACATGAACCGGGAGGCGAGTATAACCATTCCGCTACGGATGTTTACGAGGTGCCGGCCGCAACAGGGTCGTGGGGAAGCTGTTGAGCAGTCTCCCCTTCACCACTAACTGCATCAGCCGCTTCGACCAATGCCGTCTGAACGTGTTGAAAAAGATCCTTTTTCTGAGGCTTCACAAACACGTTTACGGTTTTGAAAACCAACGCACCGTTACAGCGAACAGTTCAACATTTGCTGCAAAGACAGCAATGTACACGTCGCAAAAGCGGATGCCACGCTGGCACAAACGGGGCAGCCGCAATTTACACCTACAGCTAAATTTATCCCATATAAGTGTCGCCAGCCGCGACAACGCCGCAAATGGAGGCCTCGGATTTCGCGAACTTAAACTAAATCTGCATACCCGCATCCATAAGAGTTTCTCAAGCAACACAAGCCACGCCGCTGGGCTCATTTATCACGCACGCTATAAACGTTACAAGTCAACAGACGCCGTGGGTTACAGGTTGCCAACCGATGCCGTGGACGTCATTACTCGTGCACGATAAAAATGTCGCACTCCGCAGTTCATATTTAATAAAAGCCATAGCTACAAAAAAGGTATTTTGACCGTCTGTATGACCCCACTGAATTGCACCAGCTGCGCATTACACTGTGCTGTTCTAAGAGTTACGAGTGGAGGCATTCTTTTGTCGCGGGACGCAAGACCAGCTGCTCCCAATCCCGCTGTAGAGCTACGCCGAAATCGATTTCGGACGCAGGACGGAAGAAAACGCCGATGCGACACATTTCATATATATTACAAAATAAACGGACCACTCCTGACTGTGACATCCGCAGAGGATCCCATACACTTGACATAAACGGCTTACGCCTTAGAGTCGCTACACAATGCTCCTACCCCACCTACGGGCGAATACATGATGAGACTCGGCCGCCCCGACGACCGAGCAGCCGCGGCGCTCTGCCCGGCCGCCGCACGCTGCTGAGACCGCCGCACGCGCCCAGACAGTGGCTTGGCTAGCGGGCGCGCGCGGCGGTCGGGGCGCCCGTGCGCGTGGTGACCCCCGGTCAGGTGCCGGTCGCTCACGAGGTGAACTTGCCGAGCAGGTCCGAGTCTCGCATGAGCACGTAGTCGGTGTCGTCCAGCGTCACCTTTGTGCCGCCGAACTCTGGCAGCAGCACTCGGTCGCCGACGCTGACCGTGGGCGCCACGGTCTTGCCCTCCTGTGCGTGGCACAGGTAACGTGTCAGGGCGCCGCACAGACCGCACCTCAACACATCAAGCACAAGTCACCCTATGTTATGGAAGGCACTTCAGAGCAAGGGCTGGAAGTCACCTCACAGCGCTAAGCCATCGTAAGATGCAGGCAACATACCACACCACAGTCAGCCAGAGGCACACAATGGACAGTATTAGTGGTGGAAAATGATTGCCCATGAAGCGATGATGATTTGGGCTTTAGGGCACACTGACTGCCTTGGTCATATTGTGCCCATGTTTCTCATGAAGTTTTTTATTTGGTCTGCTGGAGTTCAATGGACTTCTCAGCTTTCCATTCCACTCTGTTAACACAAATCATAATGATGTCTGTGTACCTCTAACCTCAATCATCATTACATTTAATTGTTCAAGCCCATAGTTGCATGAACTCACGTCTGTCCTGAAGCCAGGACCAACTGCAACCACAGTGGCCTCAGACACCTTCTGCTGTGCCTTCTCTGGGATCATGATGCCACCCTTGGTTTTGGTGATGGCCTCTGCCCGCTGCAGCAGTACACGGTCAAACATGGGGATAAACCTCTTCAGGGCACCCGACTGAAAAAGAGAATGAGGCCTTTACAAGAAGCATCCTGCAGACATGCATGTATGAATGCAGTAAATGCTAGTACCAATGATATAACCAGCTACCTATGCAGCTAGAAATATGCTGGTATCCACACCATGTCATTAAATCCCACATAAATTAAAAAATTGAAGATACTGAACACCAATCATGAATGAGGCTCTTTGCCAAACCTGCAGCACACTGGTTTGTAGCTATCCCATGCAATACAAATTGAATAAGCAGGTCACTGTCAGTTTGTGGAAGGTCTGATGTGCAGGTGAGTGGTATCCACTAAACTGAGGTGGCCATTCCAAGACTGGGGTAGGAGTAAGTCTGACAGCTTGGATTTCAACTTACAATGTTGTCACCAAATTGATTTGCATCTGTGGACCCCATCTGACAACTGGGATTATTTGTTGATGGTGTCCTACTATACTATAGCCTATTGAGAAAGATGTATTGACAGGACCCTATTGTTTTTTTAGACATTGGACCCCATCAAGCAGCCTCAGCAAGGAGGTAGATAGCTCCAAGACACACCTATTAGCCCAATCCAGTGGGCTGAATGTGATTATGCACCAAAATACATGGTTAAACATAGGTACCCGTAGCATCTGATCCAGCAACAGGCAGTGTGCTATTGACAGCCACATGAGTCCAATAATTCTAACCAGTATTTCATCATTCCACTAGCAAACTGCCTTCTGGCATTGCAGCTCTTAAAGAAAATACCAATAATGCCCAAGGAAGAAATTCTCTGCTTATACCCTATATGAATTGCATACAGCCTAAACATGAATGACCTTGCATGCTATTTCACTTGAGTGACATCTCAGCCTGCGCTTTGTCAATCATTGGCAGCATGGTAAAAGTTTGGTACTGCAGATAGTCAATACTGCTACAACAAGACAGCGAACCCCTCTACCTAAAAATCCTAGCAGCAAAACATTTGAAGTGATAATGGATAGTGGGCTCCATGTATTCAACACCAGCATTGCTTAGCAAAATCTAATGGCACTAACAGACACCTAGATGCAAGGTATCGAGGAGAACAACTTCTTTACATTCACTGAAGTTCATTAGTTAGCTGCAACCTGATCCACTGCATACAAAAAAAATGTGTCAAGGAATTATGCCACTACAAAGGTCATTCCATGTAAAAATACACACAAAACAATTTTTCCCCAAACAAGCACTATAAGACTTGGTCTGAGTTCAGCACACACAGCAATCAGCAAAGTCATATTGTATAGACATCCAGCACAGTGGATGGATTACTCGCGGAATTAAGTGATAACTGAAACCTACCATGAAAGACCCTTCACCTCATGTGCATGGCTGGCCAATATTGGTGAAGGAAACATGTGATAAGCCACTAAGAAGCACAAGTCAGTAGTGATTGGCCCACTGCATAGGCTATGCCAAATGCTTGATCGGTATGACATGATTCACAGAAACACGGTGATAATGGCCAACCATTCACATTGCAGACTCCCCTGCCCGTTGGTTGAAGACCATCGACCCATGAGTGCACTTTATGCAGTCCAAACGTCAGTTGGATTTCCACCACGAAAAATGCCACATTCTTACCATCTTTGCGGCAGCGAGCTGGGCTTATTCTAAAGCGCGGCAGACACCTCTCTCGAGCCTTCCCGTTTTCAAAGCCGGTGTGGCAGTTCCTCTACCACATGCGTGAACTGATAGAAGCAAATGTGTCGAAAATGCATCGCGGCCATGTGTCGTTTCCTATATGGAAAGTTATGCAATCACTTTATTTTACGTTTATTAAATTTTTTGAAAATAAATAGAGCTTTTTTAATTCATATGCATTTAAAATAAATATGTTTTTATTAAATTTAGTAAAAAAATTTACGTTTAAATGGTTTAAATAGGTTTCAGTAAGAAATATTTTATATTAACGTCATCAAAAGGGATCACCTTTTTCACGAAGGAAAAGTATAACACGATAGTACCTGCAAAATATAGAGGTGAAAAATAGTTGGAAGAAGAGTTGAGAAACCGAATATTTCTTTATGCGTGCTGCATGCCATGCGAATGATGAAATGTCTAAGCTTTTCTCGGTGCGCTAAGATATTTGTATACGAAATTATTTTGATAAAAAACGATGTGACATCGATTTGTACCACTGAGAAAAGAAAAGAACGTGTCCAGCATCACGCCAGCAATACAATACCCCTTCAGTTAACATTGAGTCAGAATGCTCGGCCCATCTCTAACCGGCTTCCGGAATGCTCCAGAACGTGGTTGTCTTTTTCTGATCCACGTGTGAGGGAGGAGGACGTTGGAGGTTGCTGGAGTGGAAGTATTCGGATTTGTCTTTGGAAAACCCGTCCACATTTAAGGTGGGTACTGTTTTTGTACCTTTCTGG
This sequence comes from Pollicipes pollicipes, assembly GCF_011947565.3. Taxonomy (NCBI): domain Eukaryota; kingdom Metazoa; phylum Arthropoda; class Thecostraca; order Pollicipedomorpha; family Pollicipedidae; genus Pollicipes; species Pollicipes pollicipes. Next base: position 31,525,503 of record NW_023597034.1, on the reverse strand, counting down.
TGTTTGGTATCTGTTGGAAATGGAAGATATCACGAAAAGGAACGGTCTCGTCGGACGCCGGGTGCTCTCGTCTGAACTTGCACTGTCGCCCGGTTTACGCATAGGGCAGTTAGGTGGTGTGCAGCAGCGTGTTGTATGACAAAACTTGTCCATGCGAAGGGGACAAGATTGAAAGTCAGCCGCGGTTGTTAAAAAGCTGATAATTGGTCTATAGCAGTTTGCGCATTGCAATGAGACCTGAGTTCTTTCATTTCCATTTTAGATCAAGAAACTTTAGGTGCAGACCTTGGACAGCAAGTGTAGTCATTTAGGGTAGTTTCTTGGTACTGTTAGATGGGATTAGCTGTTCTTCATTCCTTTTGGTGCCCCCTATATCATGCTGCTATACTATTGGATGTAAGTATTCTTGAAAGTTGTAAGAAATGTATAGTAACCCAGTGATGCCAGCTATGGTTTGGGGAAAGTGTCCAGGCCAGATGGCATGTATCATCCAGTTTGATCTGGACCCATTTTGTTTGTCCATTTATTTCCAGTCCTTTACTAGTCTCATCCTGTGCCACTGGGTTCTATCCCATCATGTCAGGTTAGTGTGGTGTGTCATTCATTGTTCCATCCCCAGTGCCTCATCCTGTTTCATTGCCTGCCTGCCTTACAATCCCATGCCACCTTGTCGGGTCGGTCTTGCCCAGTCTTGTTGGGGTTCATCATGCTCCATCCAGCACTAGTGGGGTTTTATCTGTCATGTGGTGGTGCCACCTGTGCCACTGGATCCCATCTGATCAAGTCCTGTCTCATGTGCCTCTGTCCAGTCCCATCCTGTTCTGTCCAGTTCCTTGCAGTGGGGTTCCCTTTGGAACTATAAGATGCTGGCAGTGATTTTTTGCTTTTGTGGCATTGGGGTGAATTCAGCTGAGGTTTTATAACCTTGGCCACCTTCACATAATCAACTGACAGCACACCCCAGATGCATGCATCTGCTGACTCGAAATGGGTGTGTGGTGGGCGCAGTAAATTTTTTAATGTCATGATGTGACACAGAGCCGAATGAATGTGCCAGAAATACTCAAATATTTTGTGCATCTGTTGATACCCAGGTGGTGTGGATTTTGTCCCAAACGCAGCTCATCCAGACCACTAAGGAAGTATGAAGAGTTTGCCCGCATATCTGCCATCTGTGTGCTGGGATTCAGTGACATGGTTTTCTTGGGATCAAACCTAATGGGAGGGCTCTGCCCCCAGACCCTCCTCAGCCAGGCTGCCAAAAAGTTCATTCACTATGCCAGATGCCTGTGTGACACCAGTGTGCTAAATCTTGGGCTGGCGTGGCATCAAACCCAGATCAAATTAAATTAGGCTGAATTTCGAATTAGCAAATGTGTGTTATCAGAGTAGGTTGCTGTGGGATTACCTTCCCAGCAGCATAGTTCCCTGGACCATGATTGTTGGCAGCTCTGCGTCAAACTTAGCCCGAAGTGTTTGGATTTATGGCACGCATGTGCTGAAGCAGTTGCCGTAACGTTGCTGCTACGCCGAATATTTCCGGATTTGTGCGTTTGTGGTCCGGCCCTGTAGCACCTACCTTGGGTTTTGGTGAAGTCCGTTCTTTAAGCATTAAATGTAAAGGGAAGGGGGCAGGGGGAGAGAGGGACACGCAGCGCACTTCCAGGACTGCATCGCTAGGGCGTTAAAACTGCGCGTGATTGGGGTGTGGTGGCGGATGCTGTTGCGGTGGCGGAGGCCCTGAAACGAGGTCCTACTTTGGCGGCTGTCTTGTAAGGTCATGGGAGAGGCGCCCAGATATAACTCTTAATGTTGGGCTGAATATTTAGGTTTTGAAGTAAAGCAAAACGACCAAGCTGTTGTGCTTTGCCATATCATTGTGAAGTTTTGGTCTTGTATGGAAGAGGGCACACTGGGTCCCAGTCTGGTGCCCATTTGCGGTCTGCAGGAAAACCGCAGTTGAGGGAGTTGGTGAATGCTTGGATAGAGGGGGCTGATTCATTATAACCCTTACCCTGATAGTGGCGAGTGGGGATGGTGTTGTTGCTTCCCCTTCGGTTGGGTCTAGAGTGCTAGGACCAGTTATCGGCTTGGTCGCACAAAACTACTTGCGAGATATCACCGTGGTCAATTAAGTTTCTTCCGCGAGGTTCTAACGGTCTTAAGGCGCGTTCGGCTGGTAGATAATCTCGGAAAATTATCCGGAATGTTGGAAAATTTTCCGGAATGGAGCTCGGCACTGCCGTCATGGAAAATGATCCCAGATAATTTTCCGTAGCAAGGGAGAGTCATGAAGAATTTTCAGAGCATGGTCCAGGCGGAGAATCTATTTTCGCTATGCATAGCTATGACCGTTGGCTGTGGATGGCGCATGGGAGACTAATCTGGGGTATAATTTCCGGACCGGCCCAGTAGAACTTGAGGATTCCGCGGATGATTATCGGAGAGATAGTTGTTCGTTGAATAATTTTCCCTTGGTCGAACGCGCCCTTAGTTTGGAAATCGCAGGGGACCCGTCGACCGTGCCCCCCCCCCCCCCCTGCCCTATCTGTTTGTTATGGAAAAACTACGAATCGGGTTGAGGGTGAAGAGAACAATTATGTATGCCGATTTTGGACATGCTATGCTAGGAACTTACGGCGGTTTAAGTGGCTAATTGTTAAATTTTCCCGCTAGGTTTATGCACGAAATCTGTGTTAAATTTTCCCGCAAGGTTCATGCGCGAAGTCTGTCTAAAGTGGGTTTACGAGTATCAGCCAATGGCTCAGCTGATCCAGTGCCCGCAAGTGCACGCTTGCTAGATGCCAGCATAATGCCATGATCACGACGCCACATTGACACCGGAGTGTTTTCCTACTCATCATGTCTCTGTTGCCATACCACCACCACGGGGCTTGAGACCTCGGACTGGACTCTTGAGACTCGGTCTGTGCTGGTCCGCGGGCGCCTGTGTGCCTGCTCCGCCTAACCGAGCCCCGACCACCCCTCCACAGCATGTACCGCGTTCCGGGTGTGCTGCGCGGCTCGTCGGCGGCGGCGCGCCAGCTGACGCGCTGGTACGCCAAGGACGTGCGCTTCGGCGGCGACGTGCGCGCCACCATGCTGCAGGGCGTGGACGTGCTGGCCGACGCCGTGGCGGTCACCATGGGACCCAAGGTACGGCGCTCCCGCCCGCCGCGGCCGCGCGCGCGTCGACCGTCCGGGCGGAAAGGCGGCGTGCGCGGCGCGGACCGCTCGCCCGCTCTACTGTCGCGACGTGGCTGGACGGGTTGTGCAGATGCTGTGACTGTTGAGGTGTTTGCTTGTGCTCTGCTGTTTCGCCGCGTGCTGTCACAGCTTGTGGGCGTGGGAGTGCGGTGACGGACCGCGTGCCGGCTGCGCAGGGCCGCAATGTGATCCTGGAGCAGTCGTGGGGCTCGCCCAAGATCACCAAGGACGGCGTGACGGTAGCCAAGGCCATCGAGCTCAAGGACAAGTTCCAGAACATCGGCGCCAAGCTGGTGCAGGACGTGGCCAACAACACCAACGACGAGGCCGGCGACGGCACCACCACGGCCACCGTGCTGGCGCGCGCCATCGCCAAGGAGGGCTTCGAGAAGATCAGCAAGGGGGCCAACCCCACGGAGGTCCGCAAAGGTGAGTCACGGGGCCATGGCCAGAGGCGGGCAGCCGGATGTACTGGCCTGTTGGGATTGTTGCTGGGGACAAGTTATGAGGTGAAGTCAGTTGTGAGTGGGCGCGAAATGACCCTAGAAGTCGACGCGCCCTAAAACCCCAATCGTCATCAAGTCAGTTGTGAGGGTCGTTGACCTGGCTAGGTCATCCTCCCCAACGCCCCCGCCGCTCCGCTCCGTGGAGGCGTCGGGTGACTGGCGGAGGTACAGAAAGGGGGCCGGTGCGGGGCCTCCGCCCGGCACACCCGGCGGCCGCGTCCCGCATCGCGCCACGACAGACGCTCGTGCGGCCGGCTCGCCGCCGCGCCGCGCCCAGGAACCGTGCGTGTACTTTGAGAGCGGACGGCCGTCGGAGAGCGGCCCCGCCGCCATGCCAGTCCAGTCCAGTCCAGTCCAGTCCAGTCCACAGTTCAGATCGGTCTAGTCCAGTCCAGTCGAGTTCAGTCCAGTCCAGTCCAGTCCAGTCCAGTCTGCCACTATGTCCTTGGAAACAGCGGCGTGGTTGAGCGCTGGCGACGATCACGTGTCCGCTGTCTGGACATTCGACGGCGTCGCCGCCTGCTGGAGCTGTGTGGTTGGGGCTTACGTAACAGAAAATGTCATGTTAATGAAAATGTCAGGTTCATGGAAATGCCGGGTTTATCCGGACGCATAGGCACGTCATGTGTACCTCAACTTCACTGCATGCTGCGTATCGTGCTGACTTCTGGAGCAAGGACAAGTGCTGGTCTTAGAACCTGCTTTCGCCCCCAAGCGAAATGCAGAGCCCAAATTATTTCAACTTCTGCGCGGCTATTTCCGCTTCTGTGGGTCTTGGTTCGTCTCGCTGCGCCATGCCGCTTTTGACACAGCATACCGCTGCGACGATGGTGTACTTAACTGTAAGTAGGGATATTGCCTATTCGTCGGGGAGGCGCCGCGGTTATGCATGCATTCCACCCAAATTAATTGCTGTGGGCCCAGGCCCTATCACGGTCTGACCATGCATCGTCTGTGACCCCTCGGAGCCCGTCGCTAAGTCGTGCTTGGCATGACCGTGCGCTGGCGAGTTGACAACAAACAGTACTATTTTTTAGGACACGTTTGGTTTGAATGTTTTGCATTAAGTGTTTTGGACTGTATCGTTAACCGTAGTATATTGTGAAGGCCTCAGCACGCCATCCCGATAAAGCGTTCCCGGGTTGAACGGGTAATGTTCAAGTACGGACATCGTCTCGTTCCAAAACATGAACCATAAGTCTTCCTGGTGTGCATAATGAGTGGTACTGAGGGATTTTTTTCACGATGTGGCGCCGTGCCAATCCCCTTCTCTCTCCCCCCCCCCCCCCATATCGCCCTGTCAGCTGCCCATGGCCGCCAACAGCAGCCGCGCAAGCGCTGTTAAGCGACTCTTCTTCCAAACGGTGTCAGGTGTCGGCGCTCCGACAGCTGAGATAGGGGGAGGGGGGATCGGGCTAGCTGATTAGATGTCGCCGGCGTTTGGCACAGCACCGCACCGCACCGCACCCCGACGGGGCCGTCTCCCTAACGCTCTCACCGGTCAGACGCCGTCGCCGGTCGGGGTGAACGCGGGAGAGACAGTGAACGGAACGTTCTCAGGATCGGCCGCTCGGTGACACCGTAGCCTGTGGCCTGGGATAACGAGAACTACATCTGCTGCACACTGCCGGCGGGCCTGTGTTAACGGGTGCTGATGTTAATGATGGGCTGATGCTGATGATGTAATGGGTGCTGATGTATTAACGGGTTCTGATGTATTAACGGGTGCTGGTGGGTGGCACGGGGCGACTGAATATTGGAGAGGCCTCGCTTTCATAGGAATTGATTGGTAACGCCCGCGTAATCGGCCGAGTCAGGCGGGGTTGGCGCTACAAAACAAGCACAGCGTGTGTGTGCCGGACGGGCGGGACTCGCATGGCAGGACATGACTTCACGTGAAACCCCTCCCCCGCCCCTCTACTGGTCCCCTGTGGGAGGTTTACAAACCTTCGCAACTCGACAATCTCCCAGGCTGGCGTTTGCCACTCTGCGGCATGTGGCATATGCGTCAAAATTTCACGCACGTGACATTGTGGGAGTCGTGTCTCCTTGGAGTGGTTGGCGTTCTGATGGCCGCATCCATGACTGCGTCCGCATCCATGACTGCATGACTGCGGCGTAGCCCCAGCCGGCGGGCGTTCCGTGTTTGCACGCGCTCTCACGTGGCTGCCGGCGGGCGCCCGGCGGCTGAGGGTTCGCCCGGCTCTCGCGTGACGCGGCCCCCTCCGCCGTCCCCGGCAGGCGTGATGCTGGCGGTGGAGGCGATCGTGGCGCACCTGAAGACCATGTCGAAGGCGGTGACGACGCCTGAGGAGATCGCCCAGGTGGCCTCCATCTCGGCCAACGGCGACAACAAGATCGGCGACCTCATCTCCAGCGCCATGAAGAAGGTGAGTGACGGTGTCAGCGGAAATCTTTCATCCTGGGGGCTTTTGGGTGTGATCTTATACGTATGTCTTGACGTCGAGGAATGAAATAAGAGTGTCATGCGATCTAGCGTTTTAGCCGGGTAAAAGGCCGCCTGTTTCCGCTTGTTAGCACGTGGTGCGGTGCGCGCCGTAGCCGCGGCATGCGCTGTCCGTGTGGGCGGCTGACCGTTGACGGCTGTCTGTGGCGCCACGTCAGGTGGGCCGCGACGGCGTGATCACGGTCAAGGACGGCAAGACCATGCACGACGAGCTCGAGGTGATCGAGGGCATGAAGTTCCGAACCGCGGCTACATCTCCCCCTACTTCATCAACTCCAGCAAAGGTGAGCTTCGGTAGCGCAAGTTGGGCGGGCTTCGGTATTCGTGCCTGGTGTATTGGATGGCACCACTATGGAAAGGAGCAATTAACTATTCATCATCTACCATATTCGCATGCGTCAACAATAGCTTGATGACATTGCATGACTTAGTATGTTTAGCACCAAATCATACTGTTGGCCGGCTCGCCACAAAACTCAACATGGAACGTGGCGATTTCACTATCCGGCGCACGCGTCCTCCCATATTCACCGGCGCGGCGCCGCGCAGCCGCGTCGGTTGGACGTGGAGGCACATGACTGGTGCCGCCGCGCCCGGGTCTGCCGGTGGGGCGGCTCCGGGCCGGCGCGGCACCGACAGCCGTTCGCGAGACGGCGGCGCTCGGCCCCCGCCCTTCCCCGAACTGCCCCCGCCCCCGCCGGTGACCCGACGCTGACTTGCGCCGCCCCTCGACAGGCGCCAAGTGCGAGTACCAGGACGCGCTGGTGCTGCTCTGCGAGAAGAAGATCTCCAACATCCAGCAGATAATCCCCACGCTGGAGATGGCCAACCAGGCGCGCAAGCCTCTGGTGATCGTCGCCGAGGACGTGGACGGCGAGGCGCTCACTACGCTCGTGGTCAACCGGCTCAAGATCGGCCTCCAGGTCAGACAGACAGTGGGACAGACGATGGTGCGGCGCGCTGACCGGGAGGAGGAGGGGGAGGGGGGGGGGGGGGGGGGCAGGGCGGCGTACGGGAGAGGAGTAACGGCACGGAGAGTCCTGCAGTTCTGGGGAGCGTGAGACGCAGCTGAGACAGCGCTGTGGGCCCGAACATACTTCACTGCCTGTCAAACTAGCGACTGGCTGATCGTGTTTGTCGGGTTCAAGGAAACTACCTGGTGACCGCTCTACTGCATTCAACGGAGTCCATAGTGATCTGTCGGCGGTACGCTATTTCCGCTGTCGTTATTGTTTTGCCACGCCTCTTCACATGGATGTGATCGGCCGCTCTATCCGGCGTGTGGGCAGCGCCCAGTCCACCGCTCCGTGTGATATGTCTGGCAGCCGGCGGTCCCTGTGACGCGCAGTGTGTCCGCGCCGCCCCCGACTGACGCGGCCGCCCGCTCCGCCAGGTGGTGGCCGTCAAGGCGCCCGGCTTCGGCGACAACCGCAAGAACACGCTGCAGGACATGGCCATCGCCACCGGCGGCGTCGTGTTCGGCGACGAGGCCGCCTCCGTCAAGCTCGAGGACGTGCAGATCTCTGACCTGGGCCAGGTCGGCGAGGTGCAGGTCACCAAGGACGACACGCTCATGCTCAAGGTCGGTGGCGGCCGTGTGCCGGGCGCGCGCGTCCTCCCATATTCACCGGCGCGGCGCCGTGCAGCCGCGTCGGTTGGACGTGGAGGCACATGACTGGTGCCGCCGCGCCCGGGTCCGCCAGTGGGGCGGCCCCTGGCTGGCGCGGCACCGACAGCTGTGGGCGTAACCGTGCTGTGGTTGAGCAGTTCCGTAGCGCTGGTGCTCTGAGTGGGGTAGTGATCGATGACACCTCGTCTGTCGGCTGCCGCGGTCCACGTGCTGAGCGGTCGTGTGTCCGCCCTGCAGGGCCGGGGCAACAAGGTCGACATCGACCAGCGCTGCAACCAGCTCAAGGACCAGATCGAGGAGACCAACTCCGAGTACGAGAAGGAGAAGCTGCAGGAGCGGCTGGCGAGACTCGCCGCCGGCGTCGGCGTGCTCAAAGTGGGCGGCTCGAGCGAGGTGCGTCCGGCACGGCCCGCCGTGGCCAGGCCCGTCGTGGAAGGGTGGCGCTCGCCTGCGGCATCGTTGTGTTGCGGGAGGGAGGGGGGGGGGGGGGGGCGTCTCCCTAACGCTCTCGCCGGTCAGACGCCGTCGCCGGTCGGGGTGAACGCGGGAGAGACAGCGAACGGAACGTTCTCAGGATCGGCCGCTCGGTGACACGGTAACCTGTGGCCTGGGATAACGAGAACTACATCTGCTGCACGGGTCAGCGATTTTGTGTTTAAAGATGCACTTCAGACAATCCACAAGTGTAGAGTGTAGAACCTGTCACGGGAATTTGGGTGGCATGCTTTATTTAGTTACTGAATCATCGGACACGTTATGGAATGGACGAAAGGGTAGGTTCGTCATCACTTACTGAATTTCCTAATCCTGCGCATAGGCGGGTTGCGTTGCGTGCTTCCGCGGTGGTCGCCAGTGCTCTGGTGCTGACCTTGGACCGTGCCCGCGCGCCGTCGGCAGGTGGAGGTGAACGAGAAGAAGGACCGCGTGACGGACGCGCTGAACGCCACGCGCGCCGCCGTCGAGGAGGGCATCGTGCCGGGCGGCGGCGTGGCTCTGCTACGCTCCGCCAGCTCGCTCAGCGGCCTCCAGCTCGCCAACGACGACCAGAAGACCGGTGTGTGCCGCCGGCGCGCTGGCGGTGGCCGGTGACGCGCGCCAGCGCCGAACTGCTGACGTGGTTGACTGAACGGATGTGTCGTGTGTGTCGTCAGTGGGCGAATCATGTCATCGGTAAAATGGCGACTAGTTCATTAGTTACGGACGCCGGCGTGGTCGGTCGCCGGCACCACATCCTCCCCAACGCCCCCGCCGCTCCGCTCCGTGGAGGCGTCGGGTGACTGGCGGAGGTACAGAGAGGGGGCCGGTGCGGGGCCGCCGCCCGGCACACCCGGCGGCCGCGTCCCGCACCGCGCCACGACAGGCGCTCGACCGCGGCCCGACGGCGGCCGGCTCGCTGCCGCGCAGCCCCTCCCGGTGGTGACAGGCGCGACCCTCCCCCTGCGGCAGGCGTGGAGCTGGTGCGGCGCGCGCTGCGCATGCCGCTGCAGACGATCGCGGCCAACGCCGGCGTGGATGCGGCCGTGGTGGTGGCGCGCGTGCAGGACGCCTCGCCGGAGATCGGCTACGACGCGCTCAACGACGAGATGGTCAACATGATGGAGCGTGGCATCATCGACCCCACCAAGGTGAGGTTTGGGCGTGACGCGCCCCGCCGCGGGGGCGGCGCGGGAGCTGAGGGCGCCGGGTGGCTCTGGAGCGTGTCGCGGCCGTGCTGATGGTGTCCCCGCTGCCAGATCTCACCGGACGCCCGCGGTCGTGGCCGGCTGGCGGGCCGTGGGTCCGACGGGCGGGCTGGCGGACGGTGGATATAGTGGCCGGCTGGCGCTGGCTGTGCCGCGGCGGCTCTGACTCTGCCCGCTCCCGCCAGGTGGTGCGCACGGCGCTGACGGACGCGGCGGGCGTCGCCTCTCTGCTCACCACGGCGGAGGCCGTCGTCTGCGAGATGCCCAAGGAGGACAAGGCCGACGCCATGGGAGGCATGGGCGGCATGGGCGGCATGGGTGGCATGGGTGGTATGGGTGGAATGGGCATGTAGGCGCGTGGCGAAGGCCACATCCGTCATTTGTATCTCATCAGTCATCCGTTTCGTGCCGATGGGGATGTTAGTCATGTGATAGTGCTGAGGGATCAGGTCGCTGGAGCAGATGGTCCCGACCAGCTATTATATTCGTTATATTGTGGTTTGTACGTCGGCGTACGCGCATGCATTATAGGACTGCTCTGCCACCGTGTATGCGTGTGTGTGTGTGTGTGCGTGTGCATGGTGAGCGTCTGCCCGCCTCAGTCAGGGCGCCGTGTGTGTGTTACCGCGCGGCCGGCGGGGGCCGGCTTCCTCGTTCCCGGACGGTTATACCACGGCAGGCCTGCGCGTCCGGGGCCGGGCGACCCGTCCCCCGCCAGCGAGACGCGCTCCGCGACTCGACCATCGTGTATCATCCTGCCGATTGTGCGGCTCTCGCCCAAATACATATTTTGTACCGATCTGGATGGTCCTGCCGGATGAGCCCGCCGAGGCGGGGCGCTGCGGCGGACGGCTCCGGCCGACCCCGTGTGGGCTGCAGCGGCGGAAGCGTACCGAAGCGCCTCTAGGTCTGAGCAAGCCGCGGCGCGCGGAACAGCTGCAGCAGTGGAGTGCGAAAGTGGCGCAGTCGAGCAGCAGGCCAGCGTCTGCTTGGTATTGCCGAATACGTGATACGCCTGGTGCCGCGTGTCCGCTGCCGTTGGGAGCGCGTTATGAGGCGCGCCAGCTCGCCAGCGCGTGCGTGAGTGGTATCACGGCATCGGCGCTGAGGAAAAAACTGCGGACGGGAGCAGTGTGACAAGATATACGCGATATAACTTCTGCAGCAAAAGCTTGGCAGAATTATGCCCGGCATTACCTCTTCTCCAAAGACTTACGACGCGAGCGCTATACGATAAAACGTATGCTGCAAGAACTTATTCATTCCTTTATAGTCGTTACTTAAAGGCGGCGTGCTGCAAAGCTCGTACACGACATAACCGCTCCGCGACAACTTCCAGTGCAAAGACGCTTGCCCGTCATTGCTTTTGCAGCAGGCTCACGCAGTCTTAACTTGCACGCGACAACACTTCCACTACGAGGTGCACCAACAGCGTTACACAAGGTTTGGAGAGGAATGCAAAACATCTGTTTAAATAAACTTATGCCAATCATTACGTCTACTGCAAAAACCCATTTAGTCTTCACTCATCAGCGATGTTACCTGTCCGACCAATACCTGTTGCGACATTTGCGCAATATGATGCGGGGCATGTGCTACAAATTATGACCCGTCAGTTCTCCAACCCATAAACCTTCCTAAAATCACGGCGGGAACAAACATGGCAGCATTTGCGTGAACGAAATCAAACTGAAGGCGCACACTCCGTGGTTCGATGCATTATTGCTGCTCCGAAGTGCAAGTTTGCGATCGACGAGGCACAGCAATAGGTCCGCGTGACGTGCTTCTACTGAAAAAGTATGGTACGCTGCCGCAGCGTTGCAAAACTATGTGGGGGCCAGGCAAGGTAACACGGTCGAACCTGCTCCAAAATACATGAAACACGGCGTTTGCCCCGTGTGTGGCACACCTTATCACAAATGATTGTGGGATTGGGTGAGGCCTCCGATTGAATACTAAACTTTACCCCTAGCCTGATGTTCGCTGAAACGCGAAATTACTTGAACCACCCAGTGTCACGCGACCGAGTGGTTGTTTCAAAAGTTTTACCCGTCATCGAGTTTTTGCAACCGAAACTACAGCTTCTTACGCCAAGCACGGCAAATCGATAGCATAACGTAACATAATTGCCGTAGTTTTTCTCATAGGCATAACGAGCGTTTATTTGCAATATGGCCTGGCTGGGCTTACCTCCTAAGCTGCGCATTGTTCCTATCCCCCCTGTAACGTGTAAACGTATTTTGCACCCCACAGGAAATGCAAGCATTAAGGGTAATGCCACGTATATGTTAAGACTAGACATTTTTGCAGTAGAAGTAATGACTGACATCTTTTGAAGCATAGGTTTTGCCGTGTAGCACTGGGGGCAATGCCCTATGTAAATAATGACTGTTTTTACAGTAGTCTAAACACTCCTATCGCTACAAGTTCTTGTAGCACTTATGCCGTGGAACCGGTATGTGACGTGCTGTGACAGAGATGGGCCCTCCCGCAGGATCGTGGGTATCGGGTTCGGCTGCAATTACCAGCAGTGGTGTCATTTCCTGCACTGAAATTCGCACGAGATGTTGTAGTGAATGGAATCGCACAACATTGCGCGAGCGTTGTTCACCGAAATGGATCATCATCTGCCCTTGCCACCTATGGCACAGGTTGGCTTGCGGATGGCTGACTTCGTAATGACCTGAGTTCATCCACGGGAGGTAAGGAAGTGGGGGAGGAGGGAGAGGGCGGAAGCGCCGTGAGGGTGGCACAGCCGTCCCCATCTGTGCAAACACTGAGCATCAACCATACGACACAGCTCGACAGTCAGCAACCGTCGAGCTTGCTCCGCCCCGTCTCCTCGAGGGGCGGCTGGAGGGGCGGCTGGAGGGGCGTTGTCGCTGGAGGTCAGCGTTTGTGTAGGAGCGGCCAGTTGCCGCTGCCGCAGCACACGCACCGGCGGGGGGCGCTAAGCCCCGAACAGGCGCTCCGAAGACCCGCTATCCACGCTCGACTACCGCCTGCAGAGATGACAGCGCCCAGCTTTAATGAGTGAGCCGAGTGGTGCAGAAACCCGGACGCAGGCAGTGTCGATATTTTCAAACTACGAAATGTTTTGTCGTGACTCCCGCCTGGTGGGAATCGTGGAGCGGTGACGTCATGGCACCGCATTTTCAGGTCGCGAGGCGCACGACGCCACGCGTCAGCGGCATTCCCTCAGCTGGAAACAAATCCTGGAGCGCTGTCCACTGCGCCTGAAGCGCTTCACGCCTTCGCCTCGGTTCGCGAGGGACACTAACATAAGGACACCGGACCTAGGCCTGCCGAGTCATCAGCCTTCCGCTTCCTCCCTCCGCATGACCCCACGCCTCCAGCAGTCCGGCCGCAGACCAGTGACGCTGCACCGTAGCTCGGTAATAACTGTATTATTTGACGGGAGGTATGGCGGGTACAGCATACACTCGGCCCGACACCGGTCGCGGGGCGCTCCTTCGACGCCTCGAGCCGGCCGCGAGATGAAACTTCGCACCATACGCGGCCAGGCGATGTTCTGAGTACGCGACGCGGTGCCGGGTGGCCGCCCGTGCAGACAAGCGCCACGGACCCGGCGCGGCTGACGGCCGCGAGTTTCGGGGGGGTAACAGGTCAACATGCTTCGGGGGGTAACAGGTCAACATGTGTCGGGGAGTAACAGGAGGCAAACAGCGCCAAACCGGGCACGCGGCAACAGCAAACAGCGGGCGCAGAGGGCGAACAGGCGTCTCCAAACAGCTGCCGAATGAGAAGGGCGGCTAGTGAAGCCGACAAAGTCGGATGACGGATAGACGCAGCAGGTCCTGTCAGAGAAGCGCTGGGAGCCGCAGGCGCGGGACGTCCAGGCCGGGACCGTCCCGCCTCGGCCGACTCGGCAGGTCAGAAGTGGAATGTTCGGGGACAGCGCCAAACGAAACGCGCCAATCCCGCGACAATGCGCATGCGCAAGATTTGTGTGCGGGAAGGAGCGGGACGGGGTTTAACCGACCCGAGGCATGCAAAGATGATTGAAAGGCGAAGATGAATCGTAGATAAGAACACTAGGTCTCCGATGCCTTACAGCTACGAAGGATCGGAAAGGAGGACCGATCTGTACATGAACGCTACTCTACTCTCAACAAATGCAGTCACCGATATCAGTATGAATGTTCTAAGCATCCAGAACCGACCAGGTTTGTTGAAAGACCGCCGAATACAGCACCGTAAAAGAATAAACAAAGAATCCCTTGTCAACACTACACCTACAATACAGCAACAATACATCACAGTTCATGCCGGCGGGCTCTCTTTGTTCCACCTGCCCCACGTCGGACGCCGCCACCTGACCTGGGGCGGCTGACCCCCGCCGTTGGCAGGGGTCCAGCACGCCCAGACACCCATCCCGATGCCGCCGCACCTCTGACTCAGCCCGCCCCGTCCAGCACAGCCACGCAGTCAGCGAAGCAGGCGCCATGCCCGGCCCGCCGAGGATGGCGTCTAGTCCGAGGGACTCGACGGCGCCGTGGCTGCGACGCCACGCACGCGCCAGCTAAACCTACGTAAACAACATGGGCGTATCGAGGTAATCGAGTAATAGACGACAAAGAGTGAGATAGATGGGAAATTGAGCGCAACAACGGTGGCAACGAGATAAGAGTGAGCAACATTAACGTGTGGGACCTTGCTTCGGGCGCCGCGCCGGCTGCCCCCAGCGCGAGCGCACCGCCGACACAGCACCCCAACAACGACACGAGCCGCTCCGGCCTCTCACTCCCGTCACGCAGGTACGGTTCCAGCGCCGGCCATGATCCGGCACCCGCGCCGCCCGTTTTGATTGTGTGCGAGATGATGCGTGACGTCACTGTCGCCGCGGCGGCGGCGGGCAGACGAGAACGACACGCGCCGCTCCGACCCGCCGCAGCCGCGCGGCCGCCGCTCGCAGCACGGACGGCCGGCCAGCCTATGGAGCACTGCAGGCGGGGCGCGCCGTTCGCACGCGCGCCCTCCGCGAGAAAAGATGAACGTTGTGATGGAGATGCACGTACAAAAGCGGCGGCGCAGCCACCCAGCCCGCGGCGCGGCGCGCCTCCGTCCTAGGGCGGCGGCCGAGCCGGCCGGCCGGCGGCTGGTGGCACCAGGGCCCGGCCGCGCCGCACCAGCGTCTCGTGCGCCACCAGCGTCGAGCTCTCGAAGCTCAGCGTGCGCCGGTAGATGGGCGGCGCGGCCGGGACGCGGAAGCCGTCCATCGGCAGCTGGCGGAACGAGAAGCGCCGAGAAGGGCCACGAGGCGGCGGTGGCCGGCCGAGCAGCTCATGTCAGCACTGCAGGGCGGGGGGGGGGGGGGGGGTGGGAGTCCAGCGTTAGCGATCAACCATCTCAGAGCACGGCCCTCAAACATGTGACGTATATTATGACTGACACACACATATATGACATACGGCAACGGACATGGCCATTGAAACTGGACAACACGCAACATTTAGGCAAACTTCACTCCATCACCAATAAAACGTCAAAAACTGATTCGATCTGCGCGAAGCTGGGCACGGGCACGCATATGATGAATGACCTTTAATGACCTCGGAAGCCTGACAACACACCTCGCGGACACCGTTTCATCCATAACTAAAACAAAGTGACACTATCTCGCATTAGCAGGCAACCTCTACATCCAAACTCTACATGCAGCAGCAAATGATTTGCCCGAGCATTCGACGGTGACTTTTTGTGAGGGTGACGGTCACTTTTTGATTATTGTTTTAGTATGTGTTCCATTCTGAGCTTGCAAAAATACGCGATCATGTACATCGCCTAAATTACATTGTGTAGAACCACCATCCTAAAGCCTCGGAGGTACCAAAAGCTTACGACCATACGTCCATGGTGACGAACGCGAGATCTGCGGCCGCTGAATACGACATAAAAAGAGCAAGGACCACTGAGGTTTTACTTTTCTGGTCGCAGAGCCCCCTTATAAGTTCATACTTGTTGTGTCATACTACAAAAGTTGACTAAGCCATAAACAAAGTACTACGCTGGAAGGAATCCCCCGCCATCCTCGCGCTGCATTCGCAGGCGCAGTAGGCCCGGGCAGGGACAGCGCGCGAACCACACACCCATCACACCACAGACGACGGAAAACACCCGCCGCCGTCCCGTCAAACCGACCTTCCTGCTGTGGCCGGAGGTGGTGGTGGTGGTCTGGCTTAGCGACTGGCATCTGGTGGCGGAAGCGGGAACTTTGGCGGGGCACAGACCCGGTCCAAGGGGTCCAGAGGCCTCACGCTTCCTGCTCCCTGCTCGCGCTCTCTCTGCAACCTGGCGCCGCCGTCGGGCCGAGCGTCACGGGCCGGCGGGGGGAGGGGGGAGGGGTCGTCGACCCGGGGGTCGCAAGGCCGGCACACGGACAGCGAACATACTGGGACAATGGCGGTCCGCTGTGATATTACGTTCGGCGTCCACATGAGTTTATAGAGCGGCAGGGGTGAGTTGTTGCAACTCATAAAACACTCCACCAAGCACCAACAAGCCACCACAGACGAGCAAATCATTGAAACGAGCACCAACCCTAAAGCCAGGGAACCCACAGCCGCGCGACGCGCAGCGCGTTTGATCAAGGTACGCAGCGGGGCTGTCGGCCACGTGTAGCCGCGCGTGCCCACCGTAGGTCGGCCAGTGCGCACCGCACACAACCCACGCCGTCAAACTGAGGGAAATCCCAAGCGGGTTCCGAGAGCAGAGCCTGGTCCGAGCGACCGCAGAACAAGCCATCAATTAGATCGACTGGAAAACGCCCGATAAATGAAGCAGTGCCGTAAATGAGACCGATTTTTAGGTAACCAGCGCACCACACGAATGCCCACTTACCGCACCCTCGAACCACACATCCCACTGGCTGCGATAACCGAGACATTACAGAAGCATCAGCGACAGTTGGTATTCCGTACAAATCAAATCATAATCATACTCTTAGCCTGGTTTAGTGTTAAGTGGTGTTCGTGACACACCCTAAAACTTCGCCCGGTGCTGATTTTTTTTACCTGTGGCCGGTGCCCGACTTAAAAGACAGGTGTGGAGACCACTTAAAACAGTGAACGTGTTTTTAATCTCTCTTAGCAAGGCCGCGAATATGAATTACACTTCACAAGGGCCGGCCATCGAGCAGCCTTTAACCGCCATCGCCAAGGAACCACAACCCTTTTCAACAAAGTGCCAGCACACCGACGACGCCATCATCCTCGGCTCCTCGACAGAGGTCGGGTGCCCACCTCGTTGTCGCACCCACCGCACCACGCACCGGCGACGGAGCCCTCCCCCGCCCCGCCCCGCGCCTGGCGACCACGCCCGTACTTACTTATTCTTGGACTGGCGCATGAAGTTCTGTATTTTCATGGCCGCCTGGTGCTGGCGCCGCTGCGAGTAGGTGCGCCTGAAAGGTGCCATGACATCAGCATGCTGAAGAAACGGCTGGCGCTGAGACCGCGGGCCTCTGTCGCGCGTTACAATCAGCGAGCTCCAGTGCACTAAATCATTAGGCCACACTACACTTTTCTTTACTACGCCATGGATTGACCTCACCCGCCTGAATAACGCAGGACCGTAGGGACTTGAGGGGTGGCAAATGCCACGCGAATTGACGACGGCTGTCATACGGCTCCCTTTGGCGCACTGAATATTTGAGCAGCAAGGAGGGAGTGCAGGCTTGAGATCCTGAGACCGGTGTGACCGCTGACGCACACAGCAGGGCACGTGGGGTAGGGCTGACGCACACAGCAGGGCACCTGGGGGAAGGCTGACACACACACACAGCAGGGCACCTGGGGGAGGGCTGACACACACAGCAGGCCACCTGGGTAGGGCTGACACACACAGCAGGGCACCTGGGGGAAGGCTGACGCACACAGCAGGGCACGTGGGGTAGGGTTGACGCACGCAGCAGGGCACCTGGGGAAGGGCTGACACACACACCGGATGGCACCTGGAGAAGGCTGGCACACACAGCAGGGCACCTGGGGAAAGCCTGACACACACACAGCGGGGCACGTGGGGTAGGGTTGACGCACACAGCAGGGCACCTGGGGGAGGGCTGACACACACACCGGATAGCACCTGGAGAAGGCTGGCACACACAGCAGGGCACCTGGGGGAAGGCTGACGCACACAGCGGGGCACGTGGGGTAGGGTTGACGCACACAGCAGGGCACCTGGGGGAGGGCTGACACACACCCCGGATGGCACCTGGGCAAGGCTGGCACACACAGCAGGGCACCTGGGGAGCGGCGGGCGGGCAGGAGCGTCCCTTTCTAAAATCGGATGGGAGAGGGCGGGGGCTCGGCCGAAAAGGTTGACCTAGCCTACCCGAAAATATGATTTCCTCGCCATTAAAATTAAAAAAGCTTTTACACAAATCGTGGATTCGGAATTGTTTTCCTGTAGGGGAATTGACTTGTCATCCCAAGTAACGTAGACTGCCTTTTCATGAAAAGCTTAGAATGGACTGCAATTCGCAGAGAAAACATCTCGGTAAATCTGCGTGAAGGATAAGTGATGGTTACCGCTGAAGCCAATCATGTTGTATAACCACCACAGCAACGATTACGTCACATACAACGATTACGTCACATACACTTGCCACTGTTGGGGAAAACATGAGCTAATTTTTGTCTGCGCCGCCGTGTGCTTTTAAAAGCTACCGCATATTGCAGTCAGTTGTTCTTTCTCTCAATCCATGAGTTGTCATTTGAGGAAAATTTGTCAAAGATTTGCAGACTGGCTTAACATATGATGGAGTTATCATGACGAAAACCTTACGTATCTACGGACACTAGTTGGTAAAAAGTCAACATGATAGTAATGGTGATGTGTTTACCCAATACCAATAGTTAATATGATTATTCTGTATCTTTTGGTCAAGTATACCTTCTTTGCACATATGTATTGAGGGGGCCCAAAGAAGAATTGGGGGGGGGGGAGGGGGGCTCAAGCCAGCATTGGTGGGGGAGGGGAGGGGCTCACCTCCCCCAAAGCACATAAAGTGACGCCCTTGTGGATGGGCAGATTACGGGTCAGGCACCTTGGGGAGAGAAGGAAGGGGGGGGGGGGGAGGCGGCGGCCACAAGATCGCAGGGGGCCAGCCACCAGTGCCGCAGGAGCAGTGCCGGCGGGCGACGGTCGGACCCACACACGGCCCCCGCGCCGCCGCAGCGGGACAGCGCCTCACTTCAGGGAGCCGGGCGTGCCCTCGCGGCCGTGCCGCTGCCGCTCCTGCTCCTTGTACTGGCGGTAGTAGTTCTGGATGCACACGGCCGCCTCCTGCGACTTCTTGAAACGCTTGTGCTCGCAGTAGGTGCGGTACCGGCTCTGGATGACCATCGCCGCCCGCGTCATTTGGGTGTAGTAGAAGTACTGAAACGTATGAAACGCGTCGCTAGAATGCAGAACACGCACTTGATCGACGGCATCGGTCGCGTAGAAAGTACCTCGTAGCATCCACAGGGAACCTTGTGGGCAGCAACAACGCAATAAAACAGCCAGTGACATTTCACGCCGGATACCATGCCAGCCGTTCACAGCGAGCGAAAACAACGACCCACGCCACACCCTCGGAGCCAGTCAGCTTGCTCGAAGCATGGCGACCGGCCGCTGCACCACCGACTCGAGTCAACCTGACTCCAGTTACGCCGACTCCGGCGGCGGCTCGGCCGGTGTGCGCCGAGCGTCAGCCGCCGTTGCCGGCGGCCGCTCACCTGCTTGTAGCGCCGGTAGCAGTTCTGAATGACGATGGCCGCTTGCTTCTCGCGGTCCTGCTCCTCGGCCCGCTTGCGGCCCTTGTAGCTACGGTACGCCTTCTGGATCACCTTGGCAGCCTCGTACAGCTCGCGCTGCTCGCGGTCTGCGGCGGCGAGGCGGACGTCACGCGCGTTACGCGGCGTGACGCACGCCACCGCCGAGGCCCAAACGACCCGGCCGGGGGGCCGCCGGCGAGGGGCCGAAGGGGCTGGGAGCGGCGCAGAGGCGTACGGCAGCCACGAATCCAGCCGTCAGAATGCCGGAACTGACTCCCACCTAGCAGCCGGGGCAGGCCGCGCGATGACCTGACCCGGGACGTCAGGCCGACCCTGAGTGACGGCGGAAGGGTGCCGTCCCGCCCCGTTCCAGTGCGATGTCGTGACCCGTCTGGTGGGCTCGCTCAGCTCGGGTGAACACCCTGATTCGGTAATCCCGACCGGCCGTGCGGTCCCCGCAGTGACCCTACGCTCCAGCCGCCGCGGCCTGGCGGCCTAACCTGACAGTGTTGACCTCAGAGCCCCGACCTGGGACAAGATACCCGACCCACCCTGACCAGCCCACACGCCCCCCTGACCCGACAGTCCATCCAGCGCGATCCATCGGTCCCTGCCTGACCTGAGAGCGTGAGGCTCGAGAAATCCAGCGCGAAGTCGCGTCGACCGGCCTTGAAGTACTGGCCCAGGTCGGCGGCCGACGGCGGCGGCGACGGCGAGTCCAGCACGGGGAACGAGCAGGGCGACGGCAGGCAGGAGGAGGCCGGCGACGCCGACGACTGCGGCGTGCTCACCTCGCAGTACCTGCCGGCCGCGCGGCGCGCGTCACCCCAGCCGCGCGGCGCGCGTCACTCCAGCCGCGTGGCGCGCGTTCACTCCAGCCGCGTGGCGCGCGTCATCCCAGCCGCGCGGCGCGCGTCATCCCAGCCGCGCAGCGCGCATCACTCCAGCCGCGGCTGGGCGGCGGCAGGCGTCGCTGGCCCGTCCAGGCGCCGGGCCGAGGCCGAACGCCCAAGTCGCCACGGCGCGTGAGCGTGGCTAGTGGATCATGACGCCCTCCTCCCCCCCCCCCCCCCCCACCACGCTACTGTGTTACTCTGCCTGGCGCAAAGCGACGAGCCCGCACATCCGGCCTGTCAAGAGTCAAGCTGACTCGAGTCGAGCCGAGTCGTGTCGAGTCGTGTCGCGCGCGGCGCGGCGCCGTCCGTGGGTGACACAGTGGCTTGTAGCTTACACTTGAAGCCCTCGATTTCGCTGACCACACACCAGTGAAACCGAGTAAACTGAAACCGTACGACTAGAATGAGCTGGATTTAGCCATTCAACCACAAACTACAAACCGGATTACGCCAACGCATTTGTAGTCAGACTGGCGCTAATGACATTAGCATCGACCCGGGGATGAATAATGACGCGGCCTGCCAGTAATATTGTGACTGGAGCGGCGACGGTCCTTACTCGAAAGGTGTATGGCGGTGACGTCAGCCTGCCGTGGCTCAGGCTCATTATTCCCTGCAGCCTCGGCTCACGCAGGGTAGACAGACCAGCTCAGCTCAGCTCAGCTCAGCTCAGCTCAGCTCAGCTCAGCCCAGCTCAGCTCAGCTCAGCTCAGCTCAGCTCAGCTCAGCTCAGCTCAGCCCAGCCCAGCCCAGCTCAGCCCAGCTCAGCGTAGCTCAGCTCAGCTCAGTTCAGTCCAGCTCAGTTCAGTTCAGTTCAGCTCAGCGTAGCTCAGCTCAGTTGAGTTCAGTTCAGCGCAGCTCAGCTCAGCTCAGTTCAGCTCAGCTCAGCTCAGTTCAGTTCAGTTCAGTTCAGCGTAGCTCAGCTCAGTTGAGTTCAGTTCAGCGTAGCTCAGCTCAGCTCAGCCCAGCCCAGCCCAGCCCAGCCCAGCTCAGCTCAGCTCAGCTCAGCTCAGCTCAGCTCAGCTCAGCTCAGTCCAGCTCAGCTCAGCGTGGCTCAGCTCCCACGCGGGTCGGTATCGCATACCACAGTAGCACGTAAAGTGCCAGTAAAATCTGAGCTCAGAACCCAAGCTCAGATTGTTCGAAAGCTCAGAACCCAAGCCCGATTGTTTTTCCGTCGGTGGTGCCATCGGTAAGATGGCACCACCGACGGAAAAACAAAGAGGTGGGTGCTTCGCATACGGAGTTCGTCTGCACGGACCTTCCACCACCCCCCCCCCCCCCCCCGCCCAACCTGCAGACCGCGTTCCGTAGCCCAAAGTCCTTACGCCTCTGTTCTGTCCGCACGCGTCCCTCAAAGGACCGGCATTGGTCGCGTGCAGCCGCGTCATCAGCCCGGCTCGTCCGTCCGTCCGTCCGTCCGTCCGTCCGTCCGTCCGTCCGTCGTCCGTCCGTCCGTCCGTCTCACCTGTAGCCGGTGTCGCACAGCTCGGCCAGCTCTGTCGCGTCCTCCATCGCCTCCGAGCGCAGCGAGATCAGGTCAGAGGCCGGCGACGACGACCGCTCCCACTGACTGTCGCTCTCGATCTGGAGAGGTTAAGTCAGGTCAGGTCACGTCAGAGACCGGCAACGAGGAACACCCCAAATGACTGCAGCTCTTGTTCCCAAGCAAGGGCGGGGGGGGGGGGGTAAGGTCTGGGGAAGTCAACTCAGCTCGGCGGACAACAATGAATCTCAGCATTTCAAAACCGACCAAAGCTTACGAAATACCAGCATCTGTACCATTCAATTCTCATGAATCTTTACGCAACAGTGAACAGGACAATCTGCAGTTCCGTACACAACCATGACACTGAACTGCAGCTTCCACGAACACACTGTTTGACAAACCCCAACCGGCGAACCCGCACCCGCGACGCTGACCTGTGACCTGTGACCCATCCCCACGCCACCACGTGCCGCAGCGACGCCCGACCGACCTTGATCCGTTCCGGCATGGCGGCTATGATGTGCTCAGCCAGTGTGAGCACGTGCTGCTGGTCCGACGCGTCCGAGGCCTGGCTGGTGTCCATCGACGGCGACGTCTCGCCTGGGGGCGTCCGGGACCAGGTCAGCCACGCGCCTGGCCTACGGCTGAGGTTGAGATCGTTCCATTGTTCGGTAGCGGAGGAGACTGCACCGTTAAAATTCCGCGAATTTTGATGCAACAAAGATTAAGACAATCTGCGCTCCCGTACGTAACCATGCCACTTACAACTTACATGACGGCCATCGATCGACCTTTGTCATGGAACCGCGTGAGGTACGAGGTCCCGGATGGGCAGCGCGACACCCAAAGCAAATTGAATTTCGTGACTGCGGAGGACGGCGGGCGCCGCACTGGCCGGGCGTGCTGATCCCGCCGGGGTGTGAAGGTCAGCGCGAGGCGTGACTGCAGGGCCCGAGGTCGGGATGGCCCAAGGCCGCGAGATGGACTCAGGCCCGGGACGGCCCGAGAGGGCTACGGACGGATTTGGGCCGACAGAACTCGGCTTGGTAACGCGTGCCCGAGGCGGAACGTCGGCTCGCAGCTGGACGAGGAGGTTCAAATAGACGAGAAGCATTACGCAACAAAAAACGGATGTACGGACAAACAAAACTGATCGGAAATGGGAATCAGTAAAAGCAAATAAAACTCCTGTGGGCCAAGGACAAATTACATAAGATGCACTCACGAGCAAAACATGGCCGGTGGGTTCATGATGTAACGACCACACTCTGTCAAGTATCCTCAGCTTGGGGACGACAGAGCGCAAAGGCATTCATTGGAATACAACTAGTTTACATACCATGTTTTTGAACGACATCGACAAAAGGAGACAGCAGAAGATTCTTCCATAAGAAACGCGAATAACACCGACAAGTCTTTGAAAACCTAGCACACCATTCACGCGTAACAGTGAGCGGCGGTCCCACAAACAAGTATTCAGTGCATAGTCGGAGGAGCCAGGGATACAAACAAGCACGGCTGGAAGGCCGCAGCCAGTGCCTGCAGCACGCGGCTATCTGCGGCGCACTTCGACCATGAACAGGACGCGGGAGGAACCGTGAGCTGCCACTACCATCGGCCGCCGAAAGGGTCCCCGTGGGCCCACGTCGCCTCCCCGCCCGACTCACAGATGGCGGGCGACGGCCAGTCGCGCAGGTCCGCGGCGCTGCAGCGCGAGCTGCAGGCCGGTGACGTCACAGGCAGCGAGGCGCTGCGCTCGCCGCGCAGCGTGTCCAGGCCCGAGTCGACGCTGCTGCGCGCGCTCTCGGCGGCGGCGGCGCGGCGGCCGGCGCCGCTCGCCGCCGCCCGCTGCGGGCTCGGCGTGGACGAGCGCAGCTGGCGCGCGCACGGCCCGTCCTGCGGCGAGCCCGACGGCAGGTCCAGGCTGAAGTTGCGCTGCCGCCACAGCTCCGACCTGCCGGCCGCGGCGGCGTCGTCACGGCGGGCGGCGGTCCAGGCGACGCTGAAGCCGCCGACCACGGTACGGCGGCGAGGCCGTGGTTACGGCGATCACGGCCGAGTTCGGCTCACAGGCGGCGATCCGGTACTAACGAGTGACGGTCCCATCACAGTACGGAAAATTACGGCGAGCCAGCAGCCGGGGTGACGTAACCATGTGTCCGTGAATATTTTGCAGAAAATGCACATATTCCGATGCACATTGCATTGACATCAAACACGATCTACGCTTGGTTGCCACAGACCGAGTTACCGCTCAGCTCTTAACGCCCACGCCATCAGACGCGCCGCCGGAGTCTCCCCGGCCTCAGCTCGAGTCGGCCGGCGCCCGGGCGTGCGCTCACCTGTACTTAGTGCCGGGCCGCGCGAACACGCGCTCGCTGCGGTCCAGCTCGCGCGCCCTCTGCCGGATCGCGTCCAGCCGCTCCAGCTCGTCGGCCAGAGCCGCGTGGCCACCCTCGCGCGCCAGCTCCAGCGGCGTCAAGCCCGCCGAGTTCCGCATCCTGCGCGCACGGCCGTCGTCAGCGGGCCGCCGGCGGCGCCTTAGAGCCGCGAGTGGGCAGATTGGACGCGTGCTGGTCGGCGGCACCGCTGCGGTGCCAGTCGGTGATAGACATCAGGGCACGGCGGTAAAGTCGGCCTGCTGAGGCGGCGACAGACCGACAGTTGGGCGATCGGGACCTGGCGTTGAGCATGTGACCCTTTCACGCAGTGTGCGGACACTGGCGGCTCTCAAGGTCAGCTGGGCGGCACGACAGGGTGCGAGGGGAGGAAGGCTGAGGGCTGGAAGACCGGGGCGTACAGGGAGGGCGCTAGGAGGTAACACGCCACGAGCACACCTCAGCCGGGGTGCCGCCGCTGAGGCGCCCACACGTGGCTGCCGAGTCAGCCACCCGCCGCACGCCACGGCAGTCCGCCGTACTCCGCAGCATCATCAACCTTCCACAACAGCGCACGCACACGCACACACCCTCCGCGCCAGCCGATGGTGGGGCGTCCGGCGCCGAGCGGCCGTCGGCGCGCCGGCCGCCGGGCTCGCCGACTCACCTGAGCGCCGTGTGGTTCCACTGGTACAGCAGGCGGGCCGTCTCGGTATGGCCCCGGTGGCAGGTGAGGCCCAACGGCGTGTCACCCGACTGGTCGGTGCGCACGGCGTCCACCTCCGCCTCCAGGTAGAGCGACGGGTTCTCGGCGCGCCAGTGGAGCAGCGAGCACACCAGCCTGCGGGGCAGGGCGGGTCATACTGCGGTCTGAGGGGGCAGGGCGGGCTGTCTCCCTGCCTACAAGCCTGGTGCAGCAGAGTTGCACGTCTCTCGGTGACACAGCTTCCTACGTGGTTGTATGTCTCCAATGCATGTTTTGAGACGTAACATGCACACACGTGCGTCCGTCATCAATGCGTCTAATCTAAGGCGCATCTACTCCTGAGACTCATCACCGTGATATGCCAAAGGCGAGCAGGGGCCCCGATTACGTCGATGCTTCCGAGAAACGCGTCGAAAGAACGAGTCGAGGCTATCTCGTCGCGCCGCACGCACCAACGCTTCCTTCGCGCGAGTCGCCGTGGACAGCCGCTGCACAGCGGCGGCGGTGCATCGAATCGATACATCAACAAAAAACCGCCCGTAAGAAGCCGGCGCATGTTCCGCTGGTCGCAGAACAATGGCTCACAGTCTGGGCCGCTAACGAGAGCGCCCGGCGCGAGCGGCGAGTTTGGCGACGATCGCGACCCCGGGCAAACACGCTGCCGCCAATCAGGTGAAGAGCTCGGCGACCCAATTGCCAGCGGCGCGATCCACGCGGACCCGCTGACGAGGGTCGTGGAAAAAGGGCGGCCCCGGCGCGGCGGTGCGTGGCAGCGGCCGGCCGGCAGAGGCGAGGCTTCGCCGGGGGAACAACCGTATTGGCGGAGGCGGAGGCGGACTTACCCGCCGCGGGTGAGGGCCGAGGCATGGCGGCGGCTTTGGCGAGCTTAAAGTGACCGCGGAGGGGTTGGCGCGGGGCACAGAAGCGTCGAAGACGCATGCCAGCTTCCCCCCTCCCCTCCCCCACCTGCCCACGGAGCCGCCAGACAGCACACGCCAGCGCTCGCCGTCGACAGTCCGAATACAGGATCACAGTCAACACATGAGCCTAATAAACACGGACACATTCACATAGTGACACATCAGCGCCGCCACTGACGTTGACGCTAATACTAACACTGACATTGACACTGACAGTGACACCGCCATTGCCAAAGCCGGCCGCCGGCCGCGCGGGCCGCGCGTGCTGCGCGCCGCCCCGGCGCGATGCCATCAGCCGGGCGGCGGCAGCGCGTCAGGGCGGCGGCGCTGACCTGCTGTAGCCGAGCAGGGCGGCCAGGTGGAGGAGCGAGGGCGCGCCCTGGGCGCCCTCCTCGCAGCAGGCGAGCTCGCTCAGCCACGTCCGCGACATCAGGTCCTGGCAGTACGAGATGAGCCGCTCCTCGAGGTGCGGGCCGCACAGCGCCGCCAGCGGGCTGGTCGACTGCCACAGGGGAGGTCGACGGTCAGGTCAGGTCAGGTCGGCGGCCTCTGAGCGTCCCGCGGCCTCGGCACACACGCGCGGCGCTTCCACGGTCCCGTTGCCGCCGGGAGGCCGACCGACCATCGGAAGGCAGCAGCGACTGTCAGACAACGTCAGGCTATTGGCATCCGCAAATGGAGATTCCGTCTACGACGGCATCTGACGGCCGAGCCAATATTGGTAAACGTTTAACCGCGGACAGTGACAGGATGCAAATGGAAGAACTTGCGGACGCAGTGATTTAGAAACACGCCGCTTTGTTGCTGTCGACCGAAAAAGCCCACAGCAAGACGTATATCCACGGGCTGTGGAACAGCTGGCCTCCGTGTAATGACAATGCCCACGCTTGCTTACAAACATCGCGCGGCAGGTGACGCAGCAGCCACGCTGCGCGCCGAACAAGCCGGGCGTAGTCGGCGACCCTGACCGGACGACGTCACCCTCGCCCTCCCCTGCCCCGGCCCACCTGGCTGTGCAGCGAGCCCTCAGTGCGCGACTCGATCAGCTGCACGCGCTGCATCAGCGTGAACTTGACGAGCGTGTCGTCCTGGCTGGGGAACGGCGCCGTCGCCGGGTAGGAGGCGGGCGCCTGGTCCGAGGCGCGCCGCTTGTACTCGAACAGGCACGCGTTGGAGATGACGAACCCCTCGCAGGCCACCTGCAGCGGCGCCACGCCGGCCTCGTGCGCTGCCGGCGGGGGCGCCGCCCGGTCAGCGGGCGCCCGAGGGAGGCGGCGCTCGACAGCCACTCGTCACTCGCACCGGACGATGCCCGGCGGGGGGCGTCACGGCCGTGGTTGTGGCGACGCGCAGGTGTCGCAGCCGGACGGGTGCGGTGTTGTCTCGTGGCACGCGGGTGGCGTCGGTTGGCGCGGTAGGCGCGGAGTGGGGGCGCGGCGACGTCAGATGGGAGGGGTGCGAGGTCTACCATCGAGTCGGCAGGCGCCGGTCTGCCGACATCGCCTGCTCCGACCGATTTATTGCCGTCAAACACTCCTCATTCGCTTAAAACGATGGCCTACCAACAGAGGTGCACTTTCCTCAATTCATGGACATTCAAATCAACGCTGGAGTTCTGACAAGAATTGTCGGCACTCAGTTAAACCACGACAATGATCAGAGTACACATCAGGCGCGCAATATCCAACACACGAGGTCAGCATCCACAAGGTAAAGCAGAGTCAAGATTATAAACAACGCCGTTTGGTCGCCAGCTCGCGCCATGTTGTCTCAACTGTTCGTCTCCGCCAGGTCCCAATGGACTTTTCCCCCGGAGTACCTCTCCCAGAGGACACCTCTCAGAGGATTTATCCCAGAGGACATCTCCTCGAAGACATCTCCCCGAGGACATCTCCCCGAGGACATCTCTCAGGGGACGTCTCCCAGAGGACATCTCGCAGAGGACATCTGCCACCAGAGTTCCTCTCCCAGAGGACATCTCTCAGGGCATTTCTCCCAGAGGACATCCCCCGAGGACCTATCACTGAGGACCTCTCTCCGAGGACATCTCCGGCGGACGACCCGGAGGACCTCTGAGCGGCCGAGTGACAGCACAGATATAATCTCTCCAATGACCAGCCCGCTAAAAGCCGTCGATCCTCTCGCATAGCCCAGGAGTGGGGGGGGGGGGGGGGGGGCGGGGGGGGGACGTCGAACCGGCCACTGACACCGGGCGAAATCAAATCTGTGCCCAATTTTCACGAGGTGGTCTCGAAATGTCCGCTGATTGAGCGGCCGCAGCGCTGACGCTGTCCCGTCAGCGGGCGCTGTCGCCAGCCGGCTCTCCGCCGGCCCACGGACGCCCGGTGGCGGGGCGGCCGGGCCCGCCGCCAGCGCGCGCTGGGAAGGAGCTATACTCCCTCAGGCATCTTTGTTGGATGGTTCAAGAGGGCGGCGTATGGATCTCAGTTCCAGCTAAGAGAGCGATTGAAGAACACGTCGTGCGGATCCGATTCCAAGTACGGGCAGTTTGCTCTGGCCGTGGTCCTCGGCACGTCGTCGAGGCGCGTCTTCCAAATACGCGGTATTTTTGCCGGAGTGAGCTGGGCAGCGCTGCCGAGAACTATAACGTTAAGCTGGGTTGAGCCGTGAGGGCTTCGGAAGCTACCCTGGGCAAAGCTCCGCCTGTGTCAACGAGATACGACCATCCTGGGTGGGATTCGAGTTCAGGAGTTCGTGTGTCTGAAACCCATGGGATCCGACAGCAGATGCCGACGCAAAATAAACACTCTAACCATTACACCTAACTAAGCACCACCGGAACGGTGACAACCAGAAAACGACGCATGCCAACCAACGCCACTACTTCCAATATTTATTAACCCTAGCGTTACGAATGGTCTGAACATCTGGCGTTTGCTCACGGAACTTCCAGTCGAACGAATAATACTGGCCACGCTTTTTGCTGGACGAGCTTGCAGAAAGGATCGCGTTCGTTCCGCACAATGTCACGGCACGTGCCTCGTTGAGCCCCTCTCGTCCGTTGTCAGCTGACCGCTGTGTACATGGACTGACCAAACAGACCAACCTCCGGGACTCGAAGCCCAGCACAAATATACGACTCCTCCGCCTTTCCCCTCGGTCCCAATGTCGGATCGCCTCTGCTGAAGTTGGATTTCCGGCCAGATGCTATTGTGTTGTGGGAGGTGGCGACATGCAATGGCCATCACCAGCGTAAGGGTGCGCCAATACAGTGCGCGTGAAATGTTCAATAACCATGCCCAATCAGCACACATAACACCTCAGGCAGTCGGCTGTAAAGGGTTGAGATCAAGCCGCACCCCGGACGGGCTACCGCGGCGTCGTTAGATCAACTGGGAAGAACTACGCCATTGGGGCCGAGTCTTCACCCACTGAATGTTTTGCTCCAGGGACCTCTGGCGTGAATGGCCATGTTAATGAATTATGCACAAACTTCCAGATTAACTCGCACAACAACACATCGTTAAGGGGTGAAAGCAGCGTGGCTGACGTGTCCGAAAGCTGGAACAACCATGTCAAGGCTGTTTTCGAACTCGCACTCGGGAAAGAGTTCAACATGCGAAGCGTGGAATGTGGACGCATTCTTCTACATCCTTCCGAGAACAGTTCAGTGACTTACGGCACACCCTGGGAAACCTAGCACTTCCTTATATCCGGAGCCACACAGCGACGACACGTCATTTCTCTTCCAGCCAGCGACTGGTTGAACCTGGTGTCCCATTTGTTTGCAAAACCTGACAGCAATATAGCAAATTGCCTGCCTCTTTCACTTCGGTCCGGCCACAAAATTGCGAAGCTGATGCAAGATGCTGCATGCAAGCAAATGTCCGACAAACCGAGGCAGTGACCTTGCCGGAGTCTCCAGATTTGGCGGGGTTGTGGCTCGAAATGCGGGTGGCTTCATCAACAGAGCCGACCTTCTAATCAACCGCTTATCGGCACCGCTAGAGCTTCGACTGCCTCCGAAAACTGTCATAGATCGTGCCTTTGCGCTACAGGGAGACCAGAACACGTCCTCGAGCGTCGCAACATCCAGCGGCGGCCCGTGCCAGCGACGATGCCAGGTCACAGCCACAAACCGTCCATGTTTCTGAGGCCGTGAAGTGTCTTAACAATTTCTTTCAATTGGCAATACGCGCAAAACAAACATGTCGAAAGACGTGTTATGGGCAATTTTATTACAGTTTCCCCTATGTATTCCGTTTCTAGAGACCCTCATGGTTATCAACGTCAGGCTGGGCATAAAATGACCACTCCTCCACACCTATCTGATGAATATTTCAAAATGTTTATTTATTTCTTAATATCTTATTATTAATATTTCATCGTAAGTATTTTCCGCGTACGAAAACTCGAGAGTATTTGCGAGTGAGCACACGTACATTCTGGGGGTACCTGGCCCGCTGCTCACACGCGGTGAGGTCTCTGAGCTACCGCCTCAGGTCCCACTTTTCTTGATCTAGACAATTTATGTTAATTAAGCAAGCACCCAAATATCCCACAGGCGGGGCACACTAATTTCGCTTATCTACGCAGGCTATAATACAATGTTCCCCATGGTGTCAGCTAAGAACTTTTCTGGAAAACAAATAACCTGAATTCGAGCAAACCCCCACAAAAGACCACCTAACACGGAACACTGGACAAGAAAACGGTGGGACGATACTTTCAGCCCACAACACAAACACCGAAGCGACACTTACCTGCCGGTCCAAAAGCGGACAAGACCAGACGGTCATCACGATTTCCCCCCGAATTCTCACTGACCTGGACAGAAGCAGCGGAGCACGCCGCTCTGCACGAGCTGGGTGGGCACCGCCACGCCGTCGAAGAGCACCGAGTAGGGCGAGGTGGTGGCGTACCACGGCCCGGCCACCAGCACCTTGATGCCACCCTGCCGGCACGCACACCGGTCCGCGTGAGGCGCCGTTCAGCGACGCTTCCGCCGCCGGCGCGGGGTAACCCGCAGGGCCGGCTGGCGCGTCACAACCATGGAGCACACGCACACACGCACGCACGCACGCACGCACGCACGCACGCACGCACGCACACACACACACACACACACACACACACACACACACACACACACACACACACACACACACACACACACACACACACAACACACACACACACACACATACAAACAAACGCGTGTATGTTTCATGTATGTGTGCGTCGCATTACGCACACATTTCATGTATGTCCCACGCATCATACGCGCATGAATGCGTGTCGTATCTACGCATGTGTGCATGAATATATGCATGCATCTCGCATCTGCGCATGTAACTCGCTCTCGCGCCACGCGGCGAGCCTCCGCCAATCTCCGCGAAGCCGCGCGGACATACCGTCCCACCCGCCGTCACGGCCGCTGGGGGCGGGCGGCGGCGGAGCGCCGCGACCCCGGCGGCCGCCGCCGCTCGTCGGGCGGCGCCGGACCGACCGAGGCCCGATCAGCGCGCCGCTGGGCCGGCTGATTGCGCTCCGGAAATCTCGCGGCCGCGCCCGGCAGGCGGACGAGCCGGCCGGCGGCCCCTGGCGACCGCGCCGGGGCTCTGGCGGCGGCCGGCGCGCGAGGCAGACGCCCCATCTGGCGCGCCTCAAACGCACGGCGGCGGGTATTGATCTCATCCGAATCAGCGATTCATGGCCAGCGGTGCAATAATACGGGCGATGAAATGCATGACAGAAGCGTGGAAATATTGTAAATATAACATTCCAAGAAATGGTCTTGTTTGCTTTTATACTTGCTGGGTGGTATCCAACCACAGCCAGCGACGGCTGTAAATCACCGTCGTGGGGAAACCTCCCCTAAACTGGACAATGGTGATGCCTCTCAACGATCATCGGCAGGCATGTGCTCTGAATGCTGACGACTCGACCTTTTAGCGCGGGACAGAGATTGTCTTTGATCAGACGCGATGCCCAGAGCGATACACCTTCACGTCCTCCCCATTTTCAGCGATACGACAGAAATCAGATCAGCATCAGCATCAGATCACCACAAATCAGCAGCGGGCGGCGCGACACCGCCGCCCAGCTGCGGCTCAAGCCGCCGACCGCTGGGCGATCCACGGCTCTACGTCCGGCGCAAGACGGCACACACGGGCGGGCCGACGGCCGACCCGCCGCTGGCGGCGCGCCGTCCCCGGCGCTGACGCGAGGATGGCTGCTGGCGCTGGCCGCCGAGTGTCCCGTCAGACCTGCCCTGGCGCTGTCGGTCAGCCGACCTGCCGCTGGCGGCGCACTGTCCCCGGCGCTGACGCGGGGACGACTGCTGGCGCCGGCCGCCGAGTGGCCCGTCAGGCCTGCCCTGGTGCTGTCGGTCAGCCGACCTGCCGCTGGCGGCGCGCCGTCCCCGGCGTTGACGCGGGGGCGACTGCTGGCGCCAGCCGCCGAATGGCCCGTCAGGCCTGCCCTGGTGCTGTCGGTCAGCCGACCTGCCGCTGGCGGCGCGCCGTCCCCGGCGCTGACGCGGGGATGGGGGCGGCTGCTGGCGCCGGCCGGCGAGTGTCCTGTCAGGCCTGCTCTGGCGCTGTCGGTCAGCCGACCGGCACCACTGGACCCCCTCCTCCGGCGCGCGGGGGCGGGGCGCGGGCGGGGGCGGCGAGTGAGGCCAGCCGGCGGCGAGCGCGACGCGGCGGATCGACCATCGCGCACGCCCCCACTGGCGCCCGCGACCGCTCCCAGAGGACACCAGGCGAGCGGGCGGCCCACTGGGGAGGACGCCAGCGGAGAACACGGCACGTGTCCAGCGGCAGCGCGCCGACAACCGCCTCGCCGACCCACACCGCTTCCCGGCTGACGGTTTCAACTCCTACGCGCCGAACTAGAAGCCCGGTGGTGCCGCGGCGGAAATTGTGGGGCCGTGACTCAGCCGCCGCGGTCGCCGACCAATACCGCCGGGCCATTCGACCGGCGATCCTGTCTCGTGATCAGCTCTCATCGGCGATACGGCGCCGCTCTGTCGGCCACCGGCGCGGCGTGCAGCATCACGGTCGGCACCGGGGCGGGGCACGAGGCGGGGCACGGCCGGGGCGGGGCACGCAGCGTGCCCTGATCCGTCCTCACCAGCCACGCACCATGTGGCATTCATCACGGACTGAGCGGCTCGGCCGGTATCTCGCATGTTCCTCGCCCGAGCTCCGTGACACCCGTCTCCGCCCGACGGCGTGCCGCTAGTCTGCGTGGATGCCGCGCGCTAGCAGGACCTCATCCGACCGTCTCGACGGACAGCCGCCCCTCCAGTGCCGGACAGGACGCGCACGGGGCAGCCGCTTCAGCCGGCACTGCCCAGCCCATCCGCCAGCCCCTCCACCGTCAGAGCCACCTGCGACCCGTCGCGGGCGGGCGAGGTGAGTGGCGGGAGCTGGCTCCTCGTCCCCCCAGGAGCCGCCGGCTCAGTGGAGCCGCACCAACCCCGACTCCCCGGCCAGACAGCCAGGGACCAGCTGGGGACAGTCACGTCGTGGGAAACAAACAACGCCTACCGACGGGGCGGCGAACTGTTGAAAACTACCGTTACGTAATAATATTGATGGCGGTTTGCAAGAAATGAGCAACAACATGACGGACAGTTTAATGGACTCCGTGGTTACCTTGGCGCGCTACATTGCTTGTAGTTATTTATAAGAATTCCCCGGGCCTTACAGGCCGAGAGGGAAATCCCGTGTGCAAAACGAGTCACAACCATGTGAGCGTCGCCAACGGCACCACAGAACTCCGCCACGGCCTTCCCATTGCGAACCAGCCCCATGTACGCCCCATGTACGCCCAGCCCCATGTAGCAAGAGGTCAAGTCCCACCGAAAAACCGGCGCGTGCAAAAGCCCAGCACCGTCAACTCGTCGGGGCTGAAGGAGACTCGTCGGCTCCGAAGCTGGGGGATTGCCGACCTGTTGGCGCACGACCAACCAACGCCCGTGGCGCAATTCACAGCGATGCGAGTCGTGGTTTCCCAGCGACACCCAGCTGACGCAACGGGAAGCGGGGTGATGTGATGTGTTGGAACTGTTGGCCGAGTGGCGGTAAAAACGGTCCGACGATAAACATCGACTTCGCGCCCGTTTCGGAGTATCGTAGTTGTACCAAATGTAGTACAGGCGGGACAGACCTGCCGAAAACTCAAAAACAAGGCTTGGGCAAATACCTTGTTATTGAACTGCGGTTTGCTTTCGATGACACGTTGAGCGAATGCGCCACGTTGTTTGGCAAAACGCAATGATTAGTTGGTCGTTCATACGGCGTGTTTCGAACCCGCTCGGCTCCAAATCCGCAGCATAAGCGCGCCACACAGACACGAGTGTCCTCTCCCATCTCACCGAAAGCTCACCGTCCCGTTCCAGTTCCCACCGCCGCCACCATCCAACAAGAGTGCACGTGGAGCCCGCACGGCGAGCCAACTGACCTCCGGGTAGGCCCACTCCGGGCTGAAGTCGGTGATGTTGGCCGTGCCCTCGCGGTAGTCCATGTTGACCGACGTCTTCTCCGGCTCGCACTTGCCGCCCTCCGGCTCGGCCGCCGCTGCGACGGCGACCGCCGCCGGTCGCTGACGCTGCTGTTCCGGCAGCTGCTGGCGCTCCTCCTGCTGCAGCAGCGGCGGCGGCGGCGGCGGCGGCTCGCCGACGGGCGGGGGCGAGTCGGCCGGCGGCGGCAACCGGCGAGCGGCCGACGCTCGCTCGCTGCATCTTGCTGTCCGGCGGCGAGCACGAGGCCGACGACGACTGGCCCACCTCCAGGCTCTCGAAGTCAAAGTCGTCGAGGTAGTGCAGCGCGTCCAACAGCGACGCCTGGTCGTGCTTGTCGCAGGCTTCCAGCTGCGCCATGTCCAGGTCGGCCGGCATGCTGGCGGACAGCGTGCGCTGGATGTCGTCCAGCGAAAGGTCGAACGTCGCCCTGCGGACGCGGTGCCTCCGGTCACCGACGCACGCGCCGTTCGCGAGCCCTGACGGGCGTCGCCGAGCGTCGCGAGCGGGCGACCCAGCCCGCGGCCGCGAGGATGCAAACCGTGCGCAGAGCGGGGGCAGGGCGGGGAAAGTGAGGGGTACAGGCTGTTACGAAGGGCACCGGCAGCACGGCCGCGTGGCGACCGTGCCGAGCGGGGCGGACCAGGCACCGCTCACAGCCGGTCGCAGGTCCGAGTCTGAGGTGGGACCGGGTCAGGCAGAGTCGAGCAAGCTAAGCCGGCCGAGGCCTGATGGGGCGGCGACTGCAGCGACGGCCACCGGACGGTCAGGCCCCGGGACGACAGGCAGAGCGCCGAGCACACCATTAAGCGCCAGAGCGTGTCAACCTCGATCGAAGACCCACCAGCCAGTCAGCAGTAAAACGCAGCACCACTAAGTCCTCATCCCA
Source organism: Pollicipes pollicipes (assembly GCF_011947565.3). Lineage (NCBI taxonomy): Eukaryota > Metazoa > Arthropoda > Thecostraca > Pollicipedomorpha > Pollicipedidae > Pollicipes > Pollicipes pollicipes. Next base: position 31,490,463 of record NW_023597034.1, on the reverse strand, counting down.
CCGGCCATTCGGGACACCCACCTGATCTCCAACAAAATCAGCTTTGGCAGCACAGCCACGCGCACAACTGTGTTGACGCATCGGCGTTTCAGCGAACTGCCTGTACAGCCCACAAGCCTTGGGTCTTACTAAGCCCGGCAATGGGCGCAATCCGTGCCTCACACGGGTCGCGGGTATGGAGCACGATGCCCCGCCACGCATGCACCCGTGCTCAAACAAGCTCGGCATCGATGGCATGGCGGGGTCGCCTCGCAGCTTATCCCCCACATGCATCATTCATCGTACTCGCCAGGCCGACAGACTCCTAGCAGCGGACGGGGCCCGCGGGGACGATGTCAGGCCATTGAGGCTCAGATTACCACGCCACCGACATGCCAATTTCAGGGCACGTGCGGCGCACACGGTCCGAGATCGGCCGGATCATCCCAGCGCCAGCCCGCCCGAAATACCGGCTCGCGCGGGCGCCGCGCCGCCGCCGGACAAACTCCGCCGCCGCGCCACGCGCCGCGCCCACCTGAACAGGTCCTGGTCGGCGGCGAGCGGCCAGGCCGGCCCGGCGTCGGCGGGCGCCGGCGGCGCGGACGCCGGTGGCGGCGGCGGCTGCGGCGCGTGCTCGCCGGCCGCCGGCGCCGGCTCCGGCTCCGGACCGCCGCTCGGCAGCAGCAGGTAGCCGGTGCCGCCCTGCAGCGCCTGCACGTTCAGCACGAGCGGCGGCGCCGCGGTGGCAGCGGCGGCCGGCTCGGTCGGCAGCGACGCCCGGCTGGCCGACACCGTCACCGTGGAGGAGGCCGTCGCCGTGGTGACGCGCCGTAGCTGCCGCGAGTCAGGGGCCACAGGTCAGCAGGGCGCCGCGGCGCTGCACACACACAGCCAGTGGGATCGAGCGGCGCCCGGCATTCGATAACAGCCTGCTGTGTCTCGAGGGTGTGCAAAAAGAAGACTACGCGCCATTTCTACTTTGCTGCTGACTACTAGAACGCGGAGTCCTGTAGCAGCCCGTTTCACGTGTCAGCACTGATAACATCGATACAACACCGAGACCGCCGACAACTCGGGAGCACACCACACCGAGCAAATCACGCCAGGCCCGTTTCAGACGGTGTCACCAACAGAGCACTTCCCATCAGCCGCCATCAGAGACTGTCAACAAGCACTCCCCAGCGTACTCAGCTCGGTTCGTCTCGTCGAAAGCGCAGCCGCCAGGGAAGGTCAGGAATCTCGTCGCGAGCACGCGGCCGGGGTGGCACGGAGGACGATGATACGGAGGAGAGGAGGACAGGAGGACAGGAGGACAGGAGGACAGACAGTGCAACTGTCGGGCTTGGGCTCGGTCCGCGAGCGGCACACCGCGGGGCTGGGGCGGCGGGTCACGGCATCGTCACCAGGCTAGAGAGCCGGGTCTGAGCAACACTCAAGCATGAGCTTAAATCCTATGCTGACAGTTATCAACCTTAAATGCACCAGGCGGTGCTGGTTATACGGAGTCACCAAGCAACCATTGCTTAAGTTGCCAATGCTGAACAAATCATTGAAGACATAACCGATGTCTGCTTGATGATGTTGCTTAACCAATACCTCCTGGCGTAGTGAAGGCCGATAGTCGTCAGCATAAGATCTCTGAGCTCATTATGCTGGAACATCGCGAGCTTAAGTCCTTTCCTGCCTGTACGCACTCAGGTAAGAGACCGTTTCTGTATTGGATCAGTGCATGTGAATATACTGCAACCCAGTTGGAGCAACGTGCGTGGGATCACCGTTGTACAGCCGTGTTTAGACGGGCGAGCAATCCCGGGCTGAGACGGTGTTAGTGCGGATCACTACCCGGCTGGTGTAGTGCGCGTGCAACGATCATAGCGTCGGCATTGTTAGAGGTCAAGACCGCGTCGGACAATGTTCCGGCACCAGAGCGGTTGCCGGGTTGTGCCGGTTTTTGGAGGCGTTTTTGCCCGTTTAAACAGTGCGCATGGGGAGTACGCCTCACTGCATGACGGAAACGACGCACGCCGGATCGCTGCCGTGCTGGAGCGGGGTCCAGAAGTCGGACCGTTACCAGGTTGAAGCGAGGTTCAGACGTCGGACCGTTACCGCGTTGAAGCGGGGTTCAGACGTCGGACCGTTACCGGGTTGGAGCGGGGTTCAGACGTCGGACCGTTACCGGGTTGGAGCGGGGTTCAGACTTCGGACCGTCACCGAGTTGGAGCGGGGTACAGACGTCGGACAGTCACCGAGTTGGAGCGGGGTACAGACGTCGGACCGTTACCGGGTTGGAGCGGGGTTCAGACGTCGGACCGTTACCGGGTTGGAGCGGGGTTCAGACGTCGGACCGTTACCGGATGGGAGCGGGGTTCAGACGCCGGACCGTTACCGGGTGGGAACGGGGTTCAGACGTCGGACCGTTACCGGGTTGGAGCGGGATTCAGACGTCGGACCGTCACCGAGTTGGAGCGGGGTACAGACGTAGGACCGTTACCGGGTTGGAGCAGTGCGCGCCGCCGGCGCAGGCGCCCTCCGCACAGCCGCACTGCAGCTGCGCCACCGCCTGCGAGGAGCGCACCTGCCGCTGCCGCTCCATCAGCTGGTCCACGATCAGATCCACCGTGCTGGACACCTGGGCGGAAGCGAGACGGGGTCAGCGCCGGGCGGCTCCGAGCCCGCCCGCTCCAGGCAAACAACACACTCAGATGGCACCGTAAACATGCTGACAAATGACCCGTGGCCCGGCGCTTGGCCGCCACGGCAACCAAACGATCGGGACTATTTGGAGGGCGCCGCCACAGACAGACACGTCGGCCGACGCCGTCGAGCTGAGGGCGTTATGAGATAGGGGAGGTAAAAATAGCGGTCACATGTTCTCGTACAGCTGATATTAGTGGCGACTCTTCCAGCAGCCAGTGGGGTCGGCAGGTTCTCATTCGAGACGTCCTGTCGAAAAAACAGAGTCAAGCTGACGGCACTGGCACACAGTCGCCCTTCACAGCGCTTCTCCGGATTCCCGCAGCCCGTGCCATTCAAGTCACACCAGAACGCGACGAGTCCCATCTTCATGGCTCCCGGGCACACCACTCAAGTTGAGAAAGGCTGCACCCAACATCCTTGGCGGAAGCACAGGAGCACGAGTCTGGCCAAAGGGAATCGTGCGCAACGGGCCGCTTCTCGCCATGCACTGTCCTTCAAAGATGGCATTTTGTTGGTTTCTCCGCACCTCGCCCTTTTCGTCATCCTCCGCGCAATTTCTCGAGCGAGGTGCCCAATGACCAGCGCGCTTCAAATCGCTGCTCGCTAAACTCTTTTTAGCCCTCTTCCTTACCTTGTACCTCACATCCTCCCCACATCATTGTCCCATCTCTGTTCCAAGAAGCTACGCTCACGGTTTCACCGCGATAAGTGCACGAATGACCAAGTGTTCGTGGATGAGGTAAAAAGTACAACGCGGCACCTGCCCTAAACGTGACCAGAAGAGCACCTTTCGCACATGCTCTGAGCGCGTAACTGGCGTCCATCAGAGCGCCAGGAAGCCGCGACGCGATTGGTGCAGGCCAGAGCGGGCGCGCCAGCAGCCGCACGAAACGGTGGACGCCGAGGCCTGGACCGTTTGAAGCGGCGGAGCACGTGTGGCCGCCAGCACAGCTGCGGCCCGTCTCATAACGAGAGCTAAAATTTACACCCCCTGTAAATTGCATCGTGTGGACAAATGGGCGGCATGCTCCTTAGTTTCATCGAATCACCCTATTCGACGGCTTTAAAATCAAACCCTCATCGACCTTGAACTCTTTCCGGCCCATTTTCTCAAACGATACATTTTACGGCTTCAATTTCCATTGCGGAACTGGCTACTGACTTTGGGGTGGCAGCGGTGCCGGCGGCGGCGGCGGCGGCGGCGGCGGCGGCGACGGGAGGAGGCGAGCGCCGCCGCCGGGCCGAATTCCCGCGACGGTTCATTTGTGTCGGCGGACTGAGGTGCGGAGCCGACCGGCTTACCGGGCACGCGGGTCGCACGAGACATCGATTCACCACGGCCGGCACGCGACGGGGAGCGGAGGCCGAGCTGGGAGGCGGGTAACCTCGCCACGAGCCGCGCGGCCTGCCAGGCTCCAGGTGGGGCGGCGCGGCCTCAGCGGAACACCGACCACACGCAGCAGCCAGACCTCGGCAACAGCTGTGCAGAAGTTAGGTAGCGGTGGGCGTGGGGTCTCCCAACCACGCTGAGTTGCCCACACTGATCTGCTCTTGCGTCGCCGCTTCCTGGCCGCTGCTCCGATCAATGTCACAGGGGCGCGTAGTGCACGTGGGAAATATGTAGGTGTGGTCCTGTGTTTCGCAGACCCTGGTCCTCTCAACAAGAATGCTGAGCTGCGAAGCGCTGAAAATCAGCCGTCACGACGGGACGTCATCAGAACGTCGACGGAATCACGACGGGACGTCATCAGAACGGCCGTGGAATCACGACGGAACGTCATCAGAACAGCGGTGGAATCACGATGGGACGTCATCAGAGCGGCGGTGGAATCACGACGAAACGTCATCCGAACAGCGGTGGAATCACGATGGGACGTCATCAGAACGGCGGTGGAATCACGATGGGACGTCATCAGAACGGCGGTGGAATCACGACGAAACGTCATCAGAACAGCGGTGGAATCACGATGGGACGTCATCAGAACGGCGGTGGAATCATGACGGGATGTCATCAGAACGTGGACGGAATCACGACGGGACGTCATCAGAACGGCGGTGGAATCACGACGAAACGTCATCAGAACAGCGGTGGAAACACGATGGGACATCGTCAGAAGAGCAATGGAATCACGGCGGAACGTCATCACAACGGCGGCGGAATCACGGCGGGACGTCATCAGAACGTCGGCCGAATCATGGCGGGACGTCATCAGAACGGCGGCGGAATCACGACCTGACGGCGGGACGTCATCAAAACGTCGGCAGAATCACGGCGGGACGTCATCCGTACGTCGGTAGAATCACCACGAGACATCATCAGAACGTCGGCAGAATCAAGGACCTTTATTTCAGTTTCTATACCGGAGCACACCAGCTCAGGCCGGGAATCGAATTCGAGTGACCCCTGAAATATTATAAACATATTTCGGCCCAAAATCAACGGCCTTCGGCTTCGCCTATCCAGATATGGCATATTTGTAGGTACCCTTTACTGAATCGTCCAGTAGTCTATTTGCTTAACCAGACATTGACCTGTGCTGTTGTTTACGCACTGAATATTGCTGGTATATATTCCCATCGACTCGGGAGCGGGGCATAAGGAAGTGCATTTCAAATTACGTCAGCCACTATGCATCATGCTCAACAACTTGAAAGATGAATAAAGGAACGGCAATGCCTGGAGATAAACACCACAAATAGCAGTCCCCGAACCAGATGAAAAGATGACTGATCAGACACGGCTCGTTTCGTGTGTGTTCACCTGTTTGTGGATACGGAGCTGGGCAGTTCAGGCGCGATGGAATCGCCATTTCATGGCAATTGGCTATAGGCCACGAGTCCATTAGGTACAAAGTACGTTTACAGAACGCATCACTTATGGCATGGCCATAGAACGCTTATTTCAACACCAGTCATCAAAAGCCTTGGCCATCGTTTACGCGTTTCTGAACGGCGGCAAATGCCTAGCCAGCTTGTGCGTCGAGGTTATGAGGCTTAATGATACCCAGTCCAGTGACAATACATCAATGTCCATGAGCTTCTATGAACGTCGCAGATCAGTCAGACTAATTAGTACCTGATGGGGCAGTCACGAAAATAGATCACTGCCCCGAGAATCGAACCCATTGCCAACCCGCTACGAATCCAGTATCATCGCACGGAGCTACGCGTCCTTTCAGGCACAAAAATAATACGAATGAGACAAAGCCGACCCATTTATGCGCAGCTCGCCGACGACGCCAGCAGTGAACCAGTGGGGGGTGACGGCGAGCGCGACGAAAAATAAGTGGATAATTACGCGACGAAGTGCCGACGCCGAAGTGCTCACGGAGTCCGCATGAGTCGGCCGGTCCAATGGCCGCGTCGCAGCGAGCTTCGACCGCCGAGGAGCGGGGGGTGCTACTCAGCTCGAGCGGCCCAAGCACCTCTCGTAACGCCGCCCGGGATGTCCGACGTCGGCCCGACGGCTGACGGCCGCCATGGCCAGATGAAATTGGCGCCCGTTACGGCACACGGCTCGTTGGGCCCGGCGCTGGGCTTCCGGCGGCTACTGCCGCTCGCGTCCGTCGCGACATTTGCGTCCGGCGTCGGGCGTGGCGCGCGCCGAGCCGAGTGGCGGGGTGGGTGGGGCAGCGGCGATGACAGCACTCAGTCAGATGGTGGGTCTTCACAGGGGGAGGTCTTTGGAGGAGCGAACGTGCTTTTCCCCAGACAGTGTTCGATATTTTGGACCGTGCAGTGCTCTTGACAGGACACGCGGTGCTCTTGCTGTCAGGATCGGTTCCACAGAGCCCGTGACAACGCCGACCTGAATAGACCTAACCATTACGCCCATCGCCCCCGACGCCTTCCGGCTACGTGGTGACCCGCAACTGTTGTTGACTCGCAAGGCACGTTCACTCGCAACACGGTCTGCTATCCAACCAAACTCCACGGCCTCCAACAAAGTTTCGCTCTAATGTCCCGCTTTTAGTTCTGCACACCTCAGGAACGACCTTGCGCGAAATGTTCACGTGGACGCCCAGCATTTTGTTGAATTTAGCTGAATCTACCAATCTGCTGACCGCTGATAACTGTGGCCACGTCGTGCGATGGTAAAACGGCCTCCGACGCCGAAATTGAGAGGCATAATCTGACACCGTCAGCAGACGGCAAAGGCCTGGCCTTCGCTCCTACCACAGAGCGACCGCCTCCCACTGACCACGGAACACGCCCCGTCGTCGCCGGTGGCGGCGAGACGGTGGCGGCGGGCCGTCGCCGCGGCCGTGCGGCGCGGAGTGGCCTGGCGGCGCGGAGTGGTGGCGGCGCGGAGTGGTGGCGGCGCGGAGTGGCCTGTCGGCGACGAGCCGCGCCGCCTCCGCCGCGACCGGCACGCCACGCTCGGCGCCGGCGGACCGGCCTTTCCGTCCAGGCCGATCGATTCAAAGGAGCTGTTTGCGGCGGAGCGCACGGCGAATCGTTAACGGACCATCAACACGGGCCTATCGTGCGGAGTTGCGGCTGACGGGCCACAAGCGCCCGTCAGGCCTCCCGCCGCGCCACGGTCTCTCCCGCGCGCGGTGTCACCGCACCCGTGTCCTGGCAATGAGCTGCAATCACGACAGTGAACTGCATTTCTGAAACGGTGGCCAGTCTTGCCAGTGCTGCCCCCATTGACGCAGCAAGGAGCGCGCATCACGACACCGTCGGCAAACGCAGTTGGCGCTTTATGCAAACGCAGCACAAAGTTTTCGCTGCCCGGGAACGGAGCAGCATCTCACATCATCCGACCGGCTTTCCTCGGAGCTGCGTCATCTCAGATCGGAGGGTAGGATGTGTTCGTCAATCGAACGAGTCCCATCTGGACTCGGTAGCCGGTGCAACGCTACGCGCGTGGCGCGGGACGCCGGTACCGTGGCGCATGCAACCCCACATGAACAGGTTTCAATTCGACCGTAGTGCATTCAAGCTAACTGAGATGCATTCACCCTCACAGACGAATGGCGGCATTTTTAAATTGAACACGCCAATTCCGAAATTGTCCGTTAGCATGCCACCAACTGCAAACCCAACAAATAAATTATGAATTGAACATTTACCTATCATAAATGGGCGCAATCACGCGACTGGACATGCATGACCAGAGAGACGCAGAACTAACATATTTATGGACGTGTTCCATAACGCACTCGAGTCCAGGCCCTGACAGCGCGTTCAACGCCTCAGAGCCCCGAAGTAGTGTATGTGACCCGGGCAGGATAAGGTAGTTCGCCAAGATCGTATATGATTTGATATCAGATCGGCCTCTTCCAGAGCCATCCAAGCTTGCGGCATAGTCCTACGGGCACTCCTAAACACAGTCCGTGCGCTGCAGGATGACAACGCGGAACACCTCGTCAGGGGCAGACATATTCCTCTTTCCTCGTCGTCTTCCAGACATTCTCTAAGACAGCCGGCGTCCTTAACGGCTTCCTCAAAACGCGGCTCATGGGCGCAAGCGGGTACAACGACCTCGGGCCAAAGCCAGCCTTTCCTCAGCTGGCGTTTCAACCACGGCACGCCGTTCTGCTTTCACTCTACGGCTCGAGCGTGCCTTCCGCGGCGCGTTAGTGAGTCCCTCGGGGCCTAATCACTTCAAGTTTGTTATTAAATACGGCATATGGGCGTCATTTCTGGCCACATGCCGGCAAAGTTACGAATTCGCAATATGACACGGCGAAGCCGCGCACGAGTGCCGCATGCAAAGCGAACAGGAATCGATTAGGCAGACTTCGTACAGTAGACAGGAGTTCCACCTCCAGGGTTTTGCTTGCTGCGGCGTAAACAGAGCCTGTTTGGCTACGCAGGAACTTCACCAGAATAATATAAGATACAACAGGCGTCACAAGAGCGAGCTGAAACGCCTCCAGAATTTCAAAGTGAGCGTGAAAAGCCTATCTTGCATCAGCGTCACAAGCTATTTCAACAAAATTTTTCCAACTAGCGCCAGCTCACTGGGGCCGGCTCTCGTCGGCTGACAATGTGAGGAAATATAGTGAGGTGAAGATATCTGCAAACGATGCCATTTCCTGCCACACACGCGGCGGACAAAACGACAAAGCATTATCTTGAACCTGCCAGCAAACGCTTCATCACATGGCTTTCTTTGATGTCCTTGCTTGTTTATTTACGCTTTATCACACATACACATTTTATTGTTTATGCACGCTTTACTACGAACACATATTGTATTATTTAAGTAGGTTTTATCAGTTCCCAAAAAATCGCTATGTACGTGTTGCTTTTCATCAATCTATGAACGTCTGGCTAGAAATGTTGGCCTAACTTCTCTGGAGCGTTGGGCCCGTCCCGGTCGTCAGAGCGGCCGGCCAGCCTGCCGTGAGCTGACGGAAGATGGGACTCGGCGACCCAGCCTACGTCGGTCAGATGCGGTCATCCCCCCGCCGCCGGCGGTCACCCCCCTGCACGCCTGTCCCGTCGGGCCGGCGGCCACCGCAGGACGCAGCGCGTCTCTCAGCCACTCCCGCTACCGACGGCGACACCGAACGATGATGGTCGTCCCGCGTACCCCCACATGCCGTCCCAGTGTCGCGTCCCGCCCGGGCCGGGTCAGACCCCCTGCCACCGTCCGGCGTCCCACCACGGGCCGCCGCCGCCTGTCGCGTCCCGCCCGGGCCGGGTCAGACCCCCTGCCACCGTCCGGCGTCCCACCACGGGCCGCCGCCGCCTGTCGCGTCCCGCCCGGGCCGGGTCAGACCCACTGCCACCGTCTGGTGTCCCACCGCGGGCCGCCGCCGCCTGTCGCGTCCCGCCCGGGCCGGATCAGACCCCTGCTACCGTCCGGTGTCCCACCACGGGCCACCGCCGCCTGTCGCGTCCCGCGCCAGGCCGGGTCAGCGCCCGGACCACCGTCCCGCGTCCCACCACCTGCCACCACCGCCCGCCGCGTCCCGCCCGGGCCGGATCAGACCCACTGCCGCTGTCCGGTGTCCCACCACGGGCCACCGCCGCCTGTAGCGCCCCGCGCCGTCACCACGCGCCGGGCCGGGTCAGCCCGCCGCGACCCTCCGCTGCGCTCCAGGGCGCCGAGACTGTTCAGTTTCTTGGTCCAGTGACGCGGGCCACCGCTGCCGCCGCGGCCGGTGTGTGCGGCGCCAGCGGCCGGCGTCAGGACAGTACAGACCGCTTCGTCCGCTACGCATTGGCTGCTGACGGCTCCGCGCTTACGACCCCCTGCCCTCCTCTCCACGCGATGCGCCCGACCCTCTGACTCGCACGCGTCGACCCCACAAGACGTCGCATCGCCCGGATGGCGCGTACGGAATTGCAACGGTGGATTTATCGGGCTGTCGGCACGGTGCAGGCGCAAATTGCAACGAATGACTGATCGCACACACGAGGAGAAAATACCATAACCACCGAGCCACGTGCGACGGAATTCCGTTCGCAGTACTTTCTCACGGTCGTACGGATTCGGTCGCCTCTCAAAAGACATCAGCCCGCATTTCGTGCGCACATCCGGTAGATGGAAAACACGTCACAGTCACAGCCTAGCGCAGCACAGCGCATACACCGAGACCAGCACTACCATAACCCGCCTCCAGCTGTCGGTTTGAGCGAGGACAGAGGGCCGACCGCGCCGGACGGCGGCTGCGGCCGGCCGCAGCAGTGTCCGCTCCTGGCCGAGACGGCCCGGCGGCAGCGGCGGGCGACGGACACAGCAGCGAGGGCCGACCGCGCCCGCGAGGCGACAGCGAGCCCACGGGGAGTCCGCTGCGGCCGTGCTACACTCCGGGGAGGCAGCCGCACAGCACCGACGACGGCCACGGCACGCCGTGGGCTCACGGTAGCGCATATATGTGGAAGGTGTGCAGATGTAGAAACGCAGAAACAGGGTGTGGAGACGCTGATACAGGGTGTGGAGACGTAGAGACAGGGTGCGGAAACGCGGAGACGCAAAGACGGGGTGCGGAAACGCAGAGACGGGTGTAGAGACGCAGAAACAGGATGTGGAGACGCAGAGACGGGGTGAGGAGACGCAGAAACAGGGTGTGGAGACATAGAGACAGGGTGCGGAAACTCAGAGACGGATGTAGAGACGCAGAAACAGGGTGTGGAGACGCGGAGACGGGGCGAGGAGACACACACAGGTTGTGGAGGCACAGAGAGGGTGTAGAGACGCATACACAGGGTGTGGATGGGCAGACAGGGACAAAATAGGGCGCAGTCACTCCACAATAGGGCGTGCTCACTCCAACATCGGGCGCACTCAATCCAAATAGGGCGCACTCACTCCACAGTAGGGCGCACTCACTCCACAATAGGGCACACTCACTCCACAATAGGGTGCACTCACTCCACAATAGAGCGCACTCACTCCCCCTCGAACCAAGACAGGGGTGAAAAGGGCGCGTTTGTTATTAATGGTCAACACCGGTGAGGTCTACTTACGTAGTTACCAATGCACCCAGACAGTTGAAAAAATCGATATGCAGAACAGAACTTAGAAAAAGTTGGTCCGAAATCACATATACGCAGAACAACATGCATCTGCGGCGGGATTCTTCTCCTAAAGCACAAATCAACACTCACCGAGCTGTTCAAGTCGCTCTTCAAGTTTTCATCCTGCAGACTCGAGACTGTCAACAGAAACGACGTTGTCAACAACACGCTCCAAAAAGCGTGCAAGAAATAACGGCTCAACGTTGCGACGAAATCTACACAATAGATGGCACGCGACCATGCTGGCAACGCCAAGCAAAAACCCGAACATAAGAAGTCTTAAGTGGTACCTGCACCTTCGCCGCCCGTGTCTGAGCAAAGTGGGATATTTGAATGGCCCATCCTGGTCAATCTGGACGCCTGGTTAGCAGCGTTCTTCGGATGAGTGTTGGAAAACATCAAAAGGCCCAATACTCATTCATTGAAAAGGACTTCAATGGAATATCAGGCGGAAGTTGTTCGGTGCGCTAGCGAGGAACATTGGTCACACGGATAAGACAGTAGTATTGGCCTTATTCCTCGGATAAAACCAGGAGAATAAAGACATAGTTAGGTTGATATTTCGGCAACATGTGTTCCTCAACACAATAGCGGAAGTGTACAGAAGTATAAACAACGGAATTCTGCTCTTGCTTCGAGAAAGACGTGTTGCCGAAATAATAACCTAACTCTATCCCCATTTTTGTTTCTTTCGAAGAATAAGGCTTATACTACTGTCTTATCTGAATATCACGCGGTAAAAACACACATTTGACGATGCTTTTTCAGTATCTCCGATGTTCGCGCCTGTTCACACTGCGGAACAAAGACGAAATGTTTGGTCTCTCTGATAGCGTTTCTATCGTCACATCCAAAAAATGCTGCTAGCTTATTAATCTAACATCTCACATACATCAGACAGTAGACAGTAGACAAAAGCCGCGCAGGCGCGGCCGAGCTGTAGTCTATATAATATCCTAAGCTAACGACTAATGACGTGACAAATTAAGGTAATAATGCCTTTGGTAAACTATGCCGCTCATTAGACTGCTGAACACAGCAGACTTTCCATTACACCGGAAATAGACCTGTATGCATACGCTTTTTCCCTGAACATTTCTAACGCGTGAAACGAAAGCAGAGCCTTAGGCATGCTCGCTTTTACATCAGACAATTATAGCGCATAAAGCGACAGCAGGGCCTTAGTCGCGCTTATTCTAGCGCGCCAAAACACCTTTCCGGACGTGGCTTCAGCCTCGTAAGCCGCACCGGTCAGCGTCAGCGTCAACACCGCCCGACCCCGCCTCGCGAGGCGGCCGCCGCGGCCCATAACGGGCCCGCTCGGCCGGCCGGGCGCGCGGCGGCTGCGGCGTCTCCGCGGCGGTCCACACCTCGCCACCTCCATCCATCGACCGGACCGGCGGGCGCGCCAATAACAGGCGGCCGTGCACGCCTGTGACGTCACGCACCGCACCTCGCCGGCTCCCGCGAGAGGGGGCAGCCGGGCGGGGCGGGCATCAGCAGGGCAAACAGCCGCGCCCGGCGCACAAACACGGCGCGCCGGCCGGCGCGTGTTTGTTTCCAAGTCGCTGGAGACTTTTTATCTCGAGAATTCTACGGGTATTTGGTGGCATCTTGCGGTCCCAAAAATTTCTCTAATTTGCTGAGGCCCCGGCGAACAGGACGAGCTGTGGCGCTGGGAGCTCGGTTTTGGTGGCAAATTCGATGTGGTGTTGGGTGTAACGGTTGTCGGTTGTCCACGCATTCCGCTTATTCCACCTTGTCCCAGCACCAGATGCCGATACCTATCCACCACGTGGAATACCACATTAATGTGCCACGAACTAGGCGACTACCCTGTGCCGCCTTGCAGCCAATGGAGAAGTGGCTGCGGATTGCGGAGCCCCTGAACAGGTGGTAAGGTGCCTGCCTAGCGAGCAGTCAGTCAGGGTCTCAGCCAGAGGGGGCGGGCACAGAGTTGAGAAAGGCTCCCCTGACAGAGAAAAGTCTACCCTCCAAAACGACATCGCCGGATATGTCCCATTTGTCGATGACGGCATGTTTTTCCTCGAAGTTTTTTGTTCTTCTCCTTTTCTTCCATAACTGGAATAGAAGCTGCTGCCAGACAAATTCCGCCTAAATCTTATTATCAATAAAGTGAAGAAATAATGCGTCAAGCCATTCCATGAAATAAATCGCCGGCGCTTTCCATTTTACAATGGCTCAGCGGACTCTTTCTAAGCCGATAGAGCTAAGAACCTTAGTCAGAATTGTTACTTGGGCTCTACAGAGATATTACGGACCCTCGGATGCACATTCTAGATCGAAATGGGTCAACAACTTGTGTTAACCTGGCCAGGCCATGTTTGTCTGCAAATGTTCAACATTCAGTCAGAATCGAGTAGTGATACAAATTATGCAACGAAGCTTTGCACACGCGCGCTCTCAAATTTTCAGAAACAAAAAGATCGAAGCCAGGTATTGCAGTTTCCGTAAGCCGCGCAGCGTCGGACCAGGGGCTCTAACACTAAGCCGTGGCCAACGGGCGGACAAAACTGATGACGGATCTGAAAAGAGTACCATTGAACACTTTGGGACATCAAATCGTACTCTTAACGCGTACTTCGGGTGCAAATTTCGCTGGCACGATTTTTAGATTGATGATAAGAACCGATTGGTCTTTACAGCACCGTGAAGCGGTGCTGAAATCTGGTGGCGGAACTGGAGAAGTAAAGTTAGAATCTCTATTTTTCATGATGTGGTAACTTTTAATTTGCCCACAGGTCAACCACAAAGTTGAAAAAATACGCCCAGTCTCATCTTTGAACGGTGCGAATCAAGTTGGAAGATTTCAGACATCATCTTGGGCGTGCAGGCTCAAACATTTTAGTGTAATTTGTTTCACTCATCGATTCCGTCAAAGAATGAACGTTTTCAGGCAAACATGGGATGGCCTCATACGTTTTCGAACTCATTTCGATCCACTCCATTCAGCGCTTATGAGTCCCCTTTTCTCTCCGGGCAAGGATTCCTTTAAGTAGAACACTAGATGGCACACTTCTGTCTCCGGTCTGGAGTTAAAGGGCCGTTCCGCTCCACCGCGGCGGAGTGCCTTCCGAATCCCATTCTGGCGACACCTGGTCGATTCAGAGAACCTCAGAGGGATACATCGCATCACATTGGCCTCCGCCCTGACGCAGGAGGCCTTCTGACGCGCGCAGTTGGACCCGGATCGACGCAGAGGCCCTCATTGACGCAATAACATTCCTGATCGCCGCCGGTGGCCCAATAAGCGGACCAGACTTCAACTGAGCTTATCGGGCCAATACTGAAATTGTGTTGGGGGGCCCACCGTCCGGTACTGGGGGTCCCGACTGGCACAGGACCCTTCCACTGTCTCCATGCGAACACTCGTCATCAGTTGGCATGTTTTCTTTCATTGCCAGAGGGCCCCGACCAACGCAAGAGGTCGTCTCTCATTTGGGATTCCGTCCCCGTCCCTGTTGAGCAAATGTTTCCCTGACCGACTCCAGGTTCCTTGCCAGCACAGGGGCCTTGGTACCTGTACCCTGTTAGGCACTGGGCCCCCTGACCGGTACATGAGCCCCGCACTGTTGCAGGGGCCCGGTACAACGCAAATCACGAGCCCGGCCTTATCCCTGATTGGGAAATATGACCCAAGAGTTCAGACCGACACGGAAACGACCATTCGGTGTTGGTGCCCTCTGGCCGAGATAGAGGAGCACTACGTCTCAGGGCCCCCCATTGAGTACAAGAGACCTTATGACTGACATTTGAGATCACAGCCCTATGGGCGAATGTCCTTAATGTGACCTACAGCCTGTCCTTCCGGTTATTCGTCCTTACAATCAGGTCGTTAATGTCTGGTCTCGAAAGACCCTTTGGGCCCTCTTCAGGCCCTCTTAAGCACCGTTCCTGGCCGACTCAGGATCGTTTGCCGCCACGGAACCTCTGTTAGGCACTGTGGCCCCTGACTGACACAGGAGTCCCTTATTGTGTCGGGGACCCCGAAAATTGCGAATCACCGGCCCCGGCCTCGTTCCCACTTAGGCATTGGGCCACAAGGGCCCAGACTGACATGGAGCAGGCTGTTTGGCTCCGTGTTGGGACCTCACGTAATAAGGAAAGAGAGCCATAATAAGAGGGCCCTAGTAGAACCCTCGGACTGATATTTCGGGTCACAACACTACGGGTAGGGTGGGTGGGGGGGGGGGGGGGTGGTCCAATTCCAATCGGGCCTTGATCTTGGGTCCCGAGAGAACCTTAGGGCCCCTCTTCGAACCCCGCAGACACGGCTCGCGGTGACTCGGGTCACTCACCGACACAGGACCCCCTGTTAGGTACTGTAGGCCCCTGACCGACACCCTCATGGTTTCAGTGGCCCCGAGTAATACCAGCCGCGGGCTCGATTTTGCTCGTGCTTGGGAAATGGGCCCCAAGATGGAAATGGGCCACCAACACGTGTACGGTGTTGGTGGTCTCCGACCGAAATAGAGGCCCGCACTGTCTCAGGGGTTTCCAATCGATGCAAGAAGCTCTTAAGCTCAAGAAGCTCTCAGGAAGCCGCCATTTGAGGTCACGGCCTCACGGGTGGAAGCGCATCCTCGATGGACCTTCGGATACATGACCTCCAATCAAGATGACAATGGGCCTTTCAGTCGAGCTCCTGATCTTTGGTCCCGAAGGGCCCTTAGGCTCCTCTCTGGACGTCCTAAAACAAGGCCCGTGACAGACTCGGGGCCACTGGCCGACACATGACCCCCTGCTAGGCCCCGTGCACCCCTGACATTCGCAGGGGCCCCAGCCATTCTTTCATGTCGTGGCCCCGGTGCCTTGGTTCTGCTTTGGCAATGGCCCCCTCGGATTCAGACCGACAGGGAGCTAGATGTTCGGTGTTCGTGGTCGTCTGCCGACTGAGACACCCGCATTGCTTCAGGGGGTCCTCAAACGGCACAATGGAACCCTGGATGATATTTCAGGCCACGACCCTACGTGCTGCAATTATTTATGTAATCTACAGCCAGTCTTATGGGCTCTTATGCCCTCCCACCGAGCCCCTAATCATCTGTTCCGGTAGGCCGCCCGGACCCCTCTTCCAGCCTCATGAAACACTGCCCTTGGTAGCTCGGGGCCCCTTGCGAACACAGGGCCCTCTGTTAGGCACTGTGGACCCCTAACAGATATGGGAACCCGACCAATGTAAATCGTCGGTCCTGGCTTTGTAGCTGATTGGGAAGTGGGCCCTCAGGCCCATGCCGATACGGAGCCGACTGTGCGGTACTGGTGGTGCCCGACCGAAGTACAGGCTTATATCGACTCAAGTGGTCCCCGATCGGCGCAAAAAGCGCTCTGATTCATTTGAGGGCCCATCTCCGCCGGCCGGGTACCTTTAAGCCCTCCACTCGGGCCCTTGATCGTCGGTCCCGTTTGTCCCCTGCCTCTGACCGACTCGGGGCCCATTGCCAATACAGGGCCCCCTTTTTAGGCGCCGTGGGTCCCTGACAAACACTGGGGCCCCGACTAATGTAACTCGCTAGCTCCTGCCTTGTACCTGCTTGGACCTACTGGAATAGACGCTCAGGCCCATGCCGACACGGAGCCGGCTGTGCGTTATTGGTGGTACTACACCGACATGTAGGCCGTTATCTACTCAGCGGGCGCCTGATCAGCGCACAGGGCCCTCTGGCTGACATTCGAGTGCGCGGCCCTACGAGCCGTGCCCCCCCCCCCTTTCCCCAAGGCATCTGGCCGGTCTTTGGGGTCCTTCTGGACCACACATTGGGCCGTCTCTAGCATTGCTTTAGTTTAAAAAACTCCGTTGCATCATTGCTTTAATTTACGAAACTGAGCCCCGGGTGGCACTTTTGCTTTCTCAGGGGTTGAACAACGATAACATGTAATGCACGATTCGTGCACACATACTCTCGCATTTAGTGGCATCACGCACCCAAAATTGAGAGCATTTTAGCAACATTGCTGGTGAATCCTTGCCAACTATAAGTCTCGGATCTCGGAAAACACAAACGAACCTCGCTTTAGCCGTCAGGACAACTGCTAAAGATATCATACCATGGCCTTTACACACATGTGCTTCGTGTCCTCGGTACCTGCACCCTTCTCAGCGACACCTGGATTGCAACGGACTACAGGCAATATAGGCATAAATCACTGTCATTGCAGTGTTTATGGCATTGCCCAGCCAGCTGGAGGAGAGGTTGAATTGCTCTCATGGCGACTGATGGAGGGCCCTAAGTGAGCGAATTGCACTGTTCATGCGATTGCACAAAGCCCAATGGGTTTGACATGGATGTTAGAGATTGCGAGTCACATGTTCAGGGTTAGCTCTTACGTGTTTCCCTGGAATTTAAAGCTGTCATTTGTCAACATTTAGTCTCGTGCATATTAACACGTGCCATAAATTTAGTAAGTAGGGGCACGTGCGCTCGGGACGGCCATACATGCAAACCCTGTTCTTTCTTCTCAAAGTCAGGGACTGGAACGCTTTCTCCAATTGAATAGGAAACTATATCCCTTGGTTACGCAGTATTTGCAACCACATTATCGTAGGTGTAAGGGCTGGCGTATTTCACCCGAGAGTGGATGCCAAACGCCGTCGTACGTCGCAGGGGGCCAACACCAGCATGTGATCAGGTCAAATGGCTTCCCGATTTTTCGTAACTCAACGGATTTCGCTTCCATTCATACGAGTGTTACAACACAAACTCCCCTTGGCAAGAGCTGTTCTGCTCTCTTTGATGTCTACGCTCTAGATATATCAACTGATGTCAGCACGACTTTGACCGCTTGGGGAAGCATGGTCAGGTTATCACATTCCCAATGAATCCGCCCATGATTTCGTCTCGCAGGCATCGCCAGTTACGAACCACCAAGCGCACCACAAGAAATATTGATCTAGAGTCAAATCGACGGGATTGCAGCGGCATCGAGAATCACTTTTAGAGACACTTCTCTTCACAAATCTCCCTAGAATACTGGTCGTTTTCGTTACCGTCAAGATCCGGTTTGACCATCCCGGCATGACGAAAGGGCGTGAGAGAAAATCTCCAGCACCAGAAGGCTACCAGCGGGGAAACAAAGGGGATGGGGCGGGAGGGGGGATGAGGGGGGGGGCGGATACGACCTCTGCTGGTCTCGGTGATTGATGGATACAGGTCGCTAGCGGGACGGGGCGGAGGGGGGGGGGAGGGGGGGGGGGGGAGCCACTCACCCGGACGTCAGCATGGGAGGAGCCGGGGAGGGCCAGCCGGCCGATCGGCCGTGCGGAAGGAGGCCCCGCCCGTCCCGCCCCGAAAGCCGATACAGCGGGGGAGAGAGCGAGGGGGAGGGGGGGGGGGGGGGGGGTGGGTACCACACAGGCCCGTCTGCCTCCCACCACGTGCTGCTGAACGCTCCGAAGCCAGCCCTCATATACAGCGGCATCATCAGTGGCAGAACCGCGGTGCGGACCGCAGAGAAGCGGACCACCAGCCTGTCCTCGGGCCAGCCGTGCCTTTTAAACCGCCCACTGAGCGGAGCTGAATAGAGAAGCGGCTTTGACGCTCCGCGACCGACTGCGACGTGCCGCCACACGTCCCTGACCGCACCCCTGACCGCACCCTGACCGCACCCCGACCGACCCCTCACGGCCCCCTCACGGACCGCCACGTTCGGCCTCGCGACCCGTCGCCACACCAGCCACAAATCGCGCGTCACCGCCCGGCCAGCGACCCTCGCACCGCCCGGCAGCTAGCGGCAGCAAAAGGGCACAGCTGTGATCTGCCGCCTGCGGAGCGGTGCCGGCGCGGCCGAGCAGGTGCGCGCCGGCCGCGACCGCGAGCGATCGCGAGGGCCCGCTGAGCTGCGCGACCCAGGCGCCGTGTGCCCGGCCCGCACCCGCTTACTCGCTGACCCGAATGCGACGAAGGGATAAATGTGACGTCACACCGAACAGGACGGGCCGTTGGCGTTTTCGCGAGGTTGGCGAGGCTACATGAGCGACATGCGCAGACGGGCCGAAATTAACATGTCAAAGCCAGGCCGACTGGCAGAGCAGCAGATGACAATATTGCCGGTCACGAGTGGCCGGTACCACGCGCTGAAGGTCACGTTAATGCATTATGCAGGACGGTGGGTCTGTTCGTGCGCGCGAGTTGGGCCGGGTCGGAGCGGGGCGGTGACGTCTCCACATTATGAGGCTTCAGGCGGACTGCGAGCGAACGTAAACTGAGGGAGACGAACTGCAGAGGAGGGGAGGCAGAGGACGGAAAGCCCCTCTTTGAAAGTGTGAAGAGGCTTTGACACGGAGAGAAGGGTGTGAGAGGTAAACCAAATGGGAAGACAAGGAAACAGGCGAGAAGAAGCAAACAGGGCAATAGGCAAAACAACTTAGCCACCATATAACTACATCCGGACCGGCACGGAAGCGAGGAAACGAGATAGACAAAAAGAGGGATCTCGGGGCAGCGAACCAGACGCCTCACACGGCGACGACGGGCGCTGCTTCGTCGGCGGAGAGGGCAGGAGGGGAGGCGCGTTCGCAGCCGCCGGCACTCACACATTGGCCGCAGCTGCGAGCCCAGCTCGTCGCGCGTCCACTCCTTGCGCTCCGTCCAGAGCGACAGGCTGGGCGCCAGGATCAGCTTATTGTCGTCCGGGTACGGCACGTTCAGGTAGTGCACCAGCACGATGTCCGGGTTCTGAAACGGCGAGCACGCCTCACGTCAGGGGCGGAGCATAGGGGCGGGCCTCGAGGTGATGGGCGACTCCGGCACGTCGATGAATCCCCGGCAACGCTGCGCGGCTGAAGGCTGACGATGGATGCATGTCGTGCTGACCGGTACTCATGTCTCCACACAACAGATGAGAGATTGTCACAACGCTTCCCTCGTCCACGCCGGCGCGCCAAGCCAAGCCAAGCCAAGCCCTGCCAAGCCAGCAGCCTGGCCGTCATCCCCACACACCTCACAACTACAGGCGGCGAACTTGCTATCGGCCGCCAGCTGACATCCAAAACCGCCCCGCCGGCGGCAGCCGTCGCACCCAACTTCCCAGGCCGTCACAGGCGCGACTCGTGGAACAATTGCAGCCTGGCTCCATCTTAGTTCAGCTTATTGTGGTCCAGTTCAGTCGTCGTCCCCGAACAAACCCCGACCTCGACCCCGACCAGCTGCGCGCACAATTTCACCTTCGTCGCGGCCCAATGATTGGCGATCGCGAGCCCATTTGGCATACAGGGCCAGGGGAGCGTTCGCAATCGCCAGCGTCTGGCGTGGGCCGACCATCGCTCAGTGGCGTCCGGCCGTCCGGCCGCCAGGCCGCCGCCTGCGCCGGCTCACTCTGGCGACGTGGGGCGAACGGACGGCGCCGGCCCCCGCTCGGTCCAGCCGACCGGCGCCGGTACAGCCCCGCCCCGCACCACAGCCAGGGACCATCACCCGCACCACAGCTGGAGACCATCAACCGCACCACGGCCGGGGACCATCACCCGCATCACAGCTGGGGACCATCACCCGCGCCACAGCCAGGAGCCATCACCCGCACCACAGCCGGGGACCATCACCCGCACCACAGCTGGGGACCATCACCCGTCCCACAGCCAGGAACCATCACCCGCACCACAGCTGGGGACCATCACCCGTCCCACAGCCAGGAACCATCACCCACACCACAGCCGGGACCATCACCCGCACCACAGCCAGGAACCATCACCCGCACCACAGCTGGGGAACATCACCCGCCCACAGCCAGGAACCATCACCGACACCGAGATCGACAGTGTCTAACATCGCCTTGACATGACCGCAGTGACCCAAATTGAAACGGTGTCAGAGTGTCACAGTGGATTATCCTCGTCCAACATGTTTTGACACTTGAAAGTTGGGGCGCAGGGGGAGTAAAAGCTAAAAAACGTAGGTATGCAAAATCTGTGTCCATCCTCCTAGTTCCTGTTCCATGGAAGACCACAGGAATAGCAAACCTCATCCGGCGCATGCCATTAGACATAAGGCACCACGCAGTAGCAGAAAACAACAGTACAGCCTAACGGGAATGTTCCACATTTGAAGATACTGACGTAGGTACCATGTATGATGAAATAAGCTCACTTATAACTATTGACATACTTTTGAAGTACAAAATGTGGTTCCGGGCAGCATAATTCTCTGTTGAGTAAATATACTTCTTAATGCGTCATGGTTTGATTACGCCACCGTATCTTGCATAACACTGAGAGCCAATCGACGGCCGTAATATCTGGAAATCGCGCTCACGAACGCCAGATATGAACGCCTCGATACTCATATTTTTCTTGGCCTTGATCGCCGCATGGTTTATGGAATAGCAGAATTTGAATGACGTTATTATGAGCTTATGAATGCCAAGGTGACTTTGACATACTCTCCCCGATATACCTTTCCCATTTTAACGGGCGCGTAGCTCAGAAACGATAGAGACTTGGGTCTTATGAAGGGCACACTTGTGGACAGCACCGGAAGGTTTTCAAGATGGCTATTTCAGTTCGAACCCCGTACAAATGTGGAACGCTCCCTTTCAGGAGCTGACAATGGGGAATCACTCCTGTTTGGGCGACATTTGCAACCGAAGGCCGCGAATTCCGGACGCTGACTGATCCGGCGTCACCGACCACCGTCACGGACCACCGTCAGCGGCCACCGTCATGGGCCACTGTCAGCGACCACCGTCACCGACCACCGTCACCGACCACCGTCACCGACCACCGTCAGTGGCCACCGTCAGCGGCCACCGGTCGCCGGTGCACCGGAGGGCGCCGAGCGCGGTTGGCACGGTCCGGCGGCTGGGGCAGGCCGCGGCCTGCGGTCTGCCGACGACAGGGCGGCACGACCGACGACCGCCTGCAGAGCCACGCTCCAGCGAGCCGTAAAACGCGGCCCGGCCGCCGCCGAGCGCTTCTGCCGACAGTGCGGAGGCGGCGCCGGCGGCGGGCGGCCCAACCCGAGGGACGGCGGCGGGGCAACGTCCGGGCGGAACAACGACGCGGGACGCCCGGGATTGGACGCAGAAGTCCCGGACTGAGCGTATGAGGTGGCGTCCCGAGCTGGGCAGCGCGGCGTCCTCAGATGAGCAGCTGGAGATATCGGACTGAGCGCACAAGGTGGCGTCCCGGGCTGGGCAGCGCGGCGTCCTCAGATGAGCAGCTGGAGATCTCGGACTGAGCGCACAAGGTGGCGTCCCGAGCTGGGCAGCGCGGCGTCCTCAGATGAGCAGCTGGAGATATCGGACTGAGCGCACAAGGTGGCGTCCCGGGCTGGGCAGCGCGGCGTCCTCAGATGAGCAGCTGGAGATATCGGACTGAGCGCACCAGGTGGCGTCCCGGGCTGGGCAGCGCAGCGTCCTCAGATGAGCAGCTGGAGATCTCGGACTGAGCGCACGAGGTGGCGTCCCGGGCTGGGCAGCACAGCGTCCTCAAATGAGCAGCTGGAGGTCCCGGACTGAGTGCACGAGATGGCGTCCCGAGCTGGGCAGCGCAGTGTCCTCAGATGAGCAGCTGGAGGTCCCGGACTGAGCACACGAAGTGGCGTCCCGAGCTGGGCGGTGCGGTGTCCTCAGATGAGCAGCTGGAGATATCGGAGTGAGCGCACAAGGTGGCGTCCCGAGATGGGCAGCGCGGTGTCCTCAGATGAGCAGCTGGAGGTCCCGGACTGAGCACACGAGGTGGCGTCCCGAGCTGGGCAGCACAGCGTCCTCAAATGAGCAGCTGGAGATATCGGACTGAGCACACGAAGTGGCGTCCCGAGCTGGGCAGCGCGGTGTCCTCAGATGAGCAGCTGGAGGTCCCGGACTGAGCACACGAGGTGGCGTCCCGAGCTGGGCAGCGCGGTGTCCTCAGATGAGCAGCTGGAGGTCCCGGACTGAGCACACGAGGTGGCGTCCCGGGCTGGGCAGCGCGGCGTCCTCAGATGAGCAGCTGGAGGTCCCGGACTGAGCGCACGAGGTGGCGTCCCGAGCTGGGCAGCGCGGCGTCCTCAAATGAACAGCTGGAGGTCCCGGACTGAGCGCAAAAGGTGGCGTCCCGGGCTGGGCAGCACAGCGTCCTCAGGTGAGCAGCTGGAAGACGCTCTGCGCTTAACAGTGGGAGGATGTCGTGGAGTGGACAAAAGATAACCCAGGACACGTCCTGGACTTAACGGTAGAAGAACGCCCTGAGGTAAACAGGGGAGGGGGAGGGGTTTTCCCAACCTGAGCGATGAAGGGATGTGCTAGACGTGAGTGTGGGAAGATGCGCTGGACAAAACAGTGGGCATATGCCTGGGGCTGGAAAATAAGTGTCCTGGGCTGGCCAGAAGACGACACCGTTGAGTGACCCGAACGCCTCAACACTTGCGGACCGAGTCCTGACCTAAACAGCAGAGGGACACTTAGGCACTGAGTGCGCAGCTGGCGAGCGTGTCGAACCGCTCAGCACGGAGGACGTGTGGGACGGAGGACGGAGCACCGTCAGCGTTGCCCGGTCCCCAGCCCCGCGTGCGTCTCCGCCGGACGCGGTTCGAGCTGAGCCGCTTCGGCTGTCCGGTGTCGCTGACCGCCCGCCTGAGTACGTCTAGGCCCGCAGCAGGCTGACGCCGATGGCGCACGGCGCCACCGTGCGGCCCGAGCCGACACCGTCCAGCCCGAGTTGACACTGTCCAGCCCGAGCCGACACCATCCAGCCCGAGCCAACACCGTCCAGCCTGAGCCGACACCGTCCGGCCCGAGCCGACACCGTCCAGCCTGAGCCGACACCGTCCGGCCCGAGCCGACATCGTCCAGCCTGAGCCGACACCGTCCAGCCCGAGCCGACACCCTCCAGCCTGAGCCGACACCGTCCAGCCCGAGTTGACACCGTCCAGCCCGAGCCGACATGGTCCAGCCTGAGCCGATACCGTCCGGCCCAAGCCGACGTCGTCCAGCCTGAGCCGACACCGTCCAGCCCGAGCCGACACCGTCCAGCCCGAGCCGACATGGTCCAGCCTGAGCCGACACTGTCCAGCCCGAGCCGACATGGTCCAGCCCGAGCCGACATCGTTCAGCCTGAGCCGACACTGTCCAGCCGGAGTCGACACCGTCCACCCTGAGCCGATGCCGTCCAGCCTGAGCCGACACAGTCCAGCCTGAGCCGACACAGTCCAGCCTGAGCTGACACCGCAGGCCGGCGGCCGTCACTGAGCCGACCTCCCTCCAGTCGCTAGCGACGCGTCCTGTCTCTCGCGCCCAATGGCGGCCGCTGTGCGGCCGGCGCAGCCCCGCCAGAAATAGGCGGAGGCCGCCCGGCGCCCGGCTGCGGCCGACAGCCTCGGCGACGGGCCTCCGGTGCCGGCAGGGGCGGCGCCGACTCGACCGGCGGGGCCGGCCTAGCGACCGCGCAGAAGCCAAGCGACGTCGACGGCCAGAGACAGCGCGAGCGGCGCCGGGCCGCCCGGCGGTGAGGGTAGCACTGCCCGGCACCGGGCGATCAAGCATAATCACGTGCTGGCTGACACAGAACGACCGCAAACAGCACGATCTTGAACGCCAGGTCGTCTGCGCGTCACGCTAAGGGTCGATTGCGCGGGAGGGCGGAGGAGAACGCTACAAAAAGAGCCCGACGCGGTCAGCCACGTCACCGATGCCTATGCAAGCCCGCGGCACGGCCCGGCTCCGCTCCACGATGGCGGCCCGGCGCCGTCGACCGCCGCCTTCGGGCGGCGACGGCTGATGGCGGCGCCAACGGTCGAGCGGACGTTTGACCAAAGTGGTGTGCGGCAGTAACGGCGCCGATGCCCTCCCAGCGCCATTACAGCGAGCTCAGGATGCTTTTGACGCGGTGCCTGAGCTGGACACGGGCTCGTTCGTCCGAGGGACGCGCGCATTCGTCAGAGCCCGCGGGCCAGAGAGGGCCGCGCCGCCGGCGACACTCACCTGCAGAAGCCAGTAGCACCGCCGGTGGAACGTCGGCAGGATGGCAGAATGGACGTAACAGCCGTAAATGCACTGCAACAGCGAAGCAGGCGCCGGTGAGAGGGCGGCTGGCACGACTCGTTCAGCGAGGACAAACGATGTTTGGCAGAGAGGGGTTCTGTTACGAGGACAGACGATATTCGGTAGGGCGGAGTTGTGTCATGACACGTGTCTCAACTTTAACAAAAGTCGAGACACGTGTCATGGCACCATCGCCAGCGGCCCGCCGACGGTACGTCCATAACATCGACCAGTCAACCAACACAACTCCGACAACTTGTTCGGCATTCCAACGCGAGAAACAGCGGGCGGACACATGACTGCCCTCTGGCTACCACCTTCGGCAGCACCAGTAGCAGAGGTTGTCCCTAGGTGACATCAAGAGCGCCCACGCAGTAAAAAATCATACACATACGCCATTTGCTAACCGCTTTGCCAGGAAAGGAAGCGGCTCAGAGCGCCACGGTCTCTGGGATTTCTGCGGGCTAGCCCAGTGACTGTCATGACAAGCGACGGCAAGCGACGGCCACACCCACCATTTACGTGAACTCTGATGAAATAACCTTAAGGTGCATTTATCGCAGCATCATGAGCGGGCCTGACTTCCAGCACGTTACGACTTTTAAATAGCTTTTAAGGACACTTGGCTGATGGGGCCGAAAGTTTGCTGACAACGGCGCGTAGCTCATGCCACAGGCCGTCACATTGCAGTATATCGTGCAGGGGCTCCATCAAGCTCCGTTAAACGTCGAGAGCAATAAACGCTGGGTGAGAGACAGGACGGACCATATAGGGAAGCGGCGGGGAGGCGTGACGGCCCCAGCGCGCGGCGTTCTGACCATGTGTTCTCAGCGCAATACACGGTGTGATGGTCATTTGTCTCGGTTTGCAGGTCATCAGTGTGACCTTGCCATCCGCTGGGAGGATTAATTGCGGCGAGTGGCTCCCATCGCTGCGACATCCACGCTCTCCACGGATAGCGGGAGCTGCAGGGCTAGAGTATGTGGGTAACGGACCAACCGCGGAGCCGAGTCATGGGACAGTGCCACGGCACGGTCGGCAGTGGGACGAGACAACGCGACACGTCTGAAGGATTCACATCCGCCGGGTTGGGGGGGGGGACGCTTAGGTCCATATTTTTTTGCCATAGGTGGCTGCTGACAGAAAAGAAAATCGGCGTGAAGCGTTCCCAACAAACTCCGCCCCACCCTCCCTTAGAGCGAGTGTCCCATCTTTGGAGCATATTTCAAAACCATGCTCTAGTGAAACCTCATGACTAGTTCGTGTAATAATGGCACTTGGTAGCATCAATGTAGCACCGTCAAGACATAGTAATATCAGCTTTAATTATTGTCTAGTCGAGATAGCGCTGTCAACGCTTTGTAACAGCACTGCCCTTCTTCCCTGAAGTCGCGACTGCGGTCGTCATGACGACCACCACGCGAACCTCTACTGGTGTGAATAAAAGAACCTTCGTGATCGGCCCAGCGGGTAAGGGCCTGCTACCGAGAAACGCATCGCTTGGAGCTTGAACCAGTGCGTCACGCGAATCATGTGATGCCCCCAACCATAAGTCAAAGTGCGGCTACAATAGGGCCACTGCAGTGGCTCTATTCACTGTGGTCAACGCTGCAGGAGAGAAATCGAAGCCATAGTTAACGTTTCGTCGAATTCGCGGGATAATAGCTTTGTGTTCGCATATCGCTCCGTCTAAACAGAGATTTTCTAGCGTCCGTAGTATTTATCATACAAAGACTTTGACACATTAGTGTGCTGTTTACGCTGCAGAACACACACGATGGAAGAAGCAAGACAACTGATGTGTGTTACTTTCATAGTGGCGAGCGGGGGGGGGGGGGGGGGGGGTCAAACGTGATTTCTTCCACAGGGTCGGCTACTTCAAATAAAAATTATGGGCTGTTCAGAAGATTTTCAAGAAAATTGGTAACACTCATCAAATCGTACGCGTCTGATGTAGCAATAAGTGAAAAGTGTAAAACGGTGGGATACTCCCTTTAAGAAAGCCTGGTAACGCCCCTGCTAGCGGCAATCGCTGCTGGCAGTGGCCTGTACAGCGCCGAGCTCACCTCGATGCCCTGCACCTTCAGCTTCATGTGATCTTCCCGCGTGGTTTTGCCATCCTTCCGCTTCTTCCAGCAGTAGCCATCTCGCCTGTAGCGCACCTTCTTCCTGCTGTACAGCATCAAAGACCCGCTGGAAGGCCTGCAAACCAGAGCGCATCAGCCGCGGGCCACACATCCCACCGACGCAGGCACCCGACCTACGGCGGGCGAGCGTGTGGCGTGCCGTTGTCACCAGAGGCGGGAACAACACCCAGGCTTTATGAGGAGTCCACCCTGCCGCCGCTGCTGATCGGATGCTGCCGGCGGGTTGCGGTGGCTGTGAGCCGCTGTCCTGCAGAGCGGCTGGCGGGGCGGGGACGTGCTGACCAGTGTGGGCCAGGCCGGTGCGATCGCGGTCCCAAACAGCGCTTAGGCGACTCGTCAACTGACTGGCCACTGGCAGCTGGTTGGGAGAGACAGTGTGAGGTGCTGTGTCTTTCGATCCAGCTGTCCGTTAAGCTGAACTTGTTCGACACCGGCAGCCCGGCCAGGCTCCTTGCGACAAGTCGCGCTTGGTGAAGGTTCTGATCCCAGGGCCGTTTCTGCGTAACAATCGCTCAAGTTCTAAAATAAAACCGTCTGTTCAGAGAGTATTATTGGCAGCTTTATTTATATCTTCCAGTACACAAAAGCCTGGCCTGTATGCTTACACCAATTCTCGGATAGCATCAAAAAGTGGAAAGACACCACATCACCCCAAAGCGGCGAAACGCTCCAATGTCTAACTCTCTGACATTTTCGTGTCATAAAATAAGCCAGCCTTAATGTTTGTCAAACTGACAATAAGACCAGGATCCTCGATAACATGGCTACATTCGCAAAGTAAGATATACGAGCGGCGCTGCATCGCGGCCAAATAACGCCGACGAAATATGACCAAAGCATAATTCAAAACGCGCAGCTGTTCCACCATCTTCCTATGACGAGGTCCTCTCTTCGGAGCTTTGAAACCTAAAGTGAGAGCTCTGAAGCAGCCAGCGCGGCGCACCTCAACATGGGCCTCACATCCAGAGCAATAGACACGCATCAACACCACAAACAGGGCTCACGGCCGCGGCGACGCCGCTCCCATCGTGGCTCAACGAAAACGAGCCGCCGGCGAACAACAGCGCTCCGCGGCACGGCAACGGCAGGCGACACGCACGGGGCGCCGGCGGTATTAGCGATATGAACCCAAGAGCGGGCACGACAGGAGCGCTACTCACGCCATACACCGGAGCTGGTCCGGACGGCGGCGCACGGCATAGTTTGGGCGGCTCGCGACAGGGTCAGGGCCGTTCACAACAAGTCAGGGCAGCGGCACACAATACAGTCAGGGCAGCGGCACTGACACAATCGGGGCAGCGGCACACAACACGGCCAGGGCAGCGACACACAACAAAGTCAGGGCAGCGGCACACAACACAGTCGGGCAGCGGCACACAGCACAGTCAGGGCAGCGACACACAACACAGTCAGGAGAGCGGCACGCAACACGGTCAGGGCTGACACACAACACGGTCAGGACAGCGGCACACAACACAGTCGGGCGGCGGCACACAAGGCCAGGGCAGTGGCACATGGCACAGTCAGAGCAGCGGCACATGACACAGTCAGGACAGCGGCACATGATACAGCCACGGTGGCGGCACACGACACAGTCAGGGCAGCGGCACACATTTGTATGGGGTTTTGAACTGAAAAAGACATCTTGTATATCATTTGGTGTAGTTCCCAATCATACCCTCATCAAGACCTACACATCCCTCCAATTTTTGAGCTACATGTCCACGGAAATGTGCAGACTATTTCGTACAGGCTATTTCAAGGTCAACCAGGCGTTCATGACGCCACAATAGTGTCATTCAAATCTTGTCATTCCACTCGCCATGCGGCGATCAAGACCAATAGAAATATGCTCAAGTCGTTCATATCTGGCGTTCGTGAGCACGATTTCCATATATAACGGCCGTCAATTGGCTCTTATTCATTCATATGCTAGCCACGGTGACGCAGTTAAGCAGTGACGCATCAAGGAATATCTTTACTGAGTAGAGGAATTGGGTTATCTAGAGCAGTCTTTTCCACTTGAAAATATGTCAACATTTATAAGTGAGCGTATTTCATTATATCTGGCGCTCGCTTTACTACCTTCAAATGTGGAACATTCCCTTCAACAACAAATAGTGCTGTCTCCGTCATGTTTGTCAGCCGTTTACTACAAAGCCACGCAGGAAGAGCCAAGCCGACATGACGGGGCCCCATCCTTTGACGATGACCCACAGCTCCAGCCGAGCCCGTGCGGTCAGGGTCACGCGCCCTTCCAAAGGTCACGCCGCCACCGGCACAATGCCGCGCCAGGCGACCACCCGCAGGCGGCTGACACGCATTGTTCGGGGCGAGGGCGCGGCGGGTGGCGCCCATCACGTGACCCGTGACGCGCGGACGGGGTGTGGCCCGGGTCGTCTGTCTCCCCGCGCCGCTGCCCGGTTGGGCGGCGACACGTCCAGCACCGGTGCAGGACGGGCCGCCGGCGCCGCGCGCGGCCAGACCGCGGCTGACGGCGGCGGGTGATGGATGGTGGCTCATGGCGCGCCGGCGGATGGACGGGTTATGGGCGGCATCTGACGCTGTCCGACATCACCAGCCGGCGCGGCCCGCCCCCGGCACGTTCGCGCACGCCGAACACCAGCCGTCAGAGGCGCCGAACGCAGCTCATCCTCGCCGGCGATGCCTGTGAGACAACGCGCTGACGGTCCGTGACGTAGCGCGCCGAAGCACGATATGGTACACGGTGTCACTACCGCACGTGTGTCAACTGCTGCACGGTGTCACTACAGTGCTTACTGTGCCACTACCGCACGGTTGTCGCTACAGCGTTACTGTGTCACTGCTGCACGGTGTCGCTACAGCGCTACTGTGTCCCTGCCGCACGGTTGTCGCTACAGTGCTACGGTGTCACTGCCGCAAGGTGTCGCTGCAGTGCTACGGTGTCACTGCCGCAAGGTTGTCGCTGCAGCGCTACAGTGTCCCTGCCGCACGGTTGTCGCTACAGTGCCACGGTGTCACTGCCGCAAGGTGTCGCTGCAGCGCTACAGTGTCCCTGCCGCACGGTGTCGCTGCAGTAGACGTGACCG
Organism: Pollicipes pollicipes; assembly: GCF_011947565.3. NCBI lineage: Eukaryota > Metazoa > Arthropoda > Thecostraca > Pollicipedomorpha > Pollicipedidae > Pollicipes > Pollicipes pollicipes. The sequence goes on along the minus strand of NW_023597034.1, from coordinate 31,460,114 downwards.
GCGGGAACACCCGAGCCGAGGGCCACGCCCGGCGGCAGCTGGCACCGCACAGCTCACATCACACAGCGCCGAAAAGTGGATATAAACAAGGACAGGGGTGGGAGGGGGAGGCGAAGCCGGCCACGCCCCCCCCCCCCGCTCCCCCTCCACCCCGGGGGGGGGGGGGCAGGCCGGCTTCATCACGCGCCGGGCGGCGTGCGAGCGGCCAATGACACACCGGGATCGCAGAGCACGCGCAACGATCTCACGACCAATAAGCAAATGCGCACGGGCAGCCCGCACGCACCACAGCCTCTCGGGCCCGCTCACAGCGCCTGTCATGAGTGACGCGCCGGTGAAGCGATGCACGCGAGACGCCGGACAGGGATGTCCCCGCCACCTGTGTCCGTGGATCACGAGCAAAGGTACGCTGCACCGGGCCGGACATTGGATGTGGGTGAAGCCAACTGAGCACTTGGCCTCCTTATTCGGTCGATTCAGTCCGTTCCAGGTGGCTCAAAATCAAACGGCGTTGCTGGCTGCATCTTACGCCGACGTGCGATCAGTGTAAAAACACGGTGGCGTGATCAGGGAGGACGGTACTTCATCAAACACAGCGCGGGTCAATCCAGACAAGCACGAGTTTCTCATTTGGCTAGCAACTCACATATTTTCTGGATTTGATCCGTCCCGGCCGTGCAATCACCTCCCTCGCCACCTCAGAATTGCATCTTTAGCTCCCGGGAGAGGGCGGCATGACGTTTTATTCCCCAGAAATGTAGATCGAGAAAATTGGATGAAAAAATTCTGCTCTGACGGAGTTTTCTTTTTATTGCGCCGCCATCTTTATCAGTTTTTCATGCACCACCCCAACAGATCCGCATATGTATGTTGTTCAACGAGCCACGGGCACCTGCAGACGCAGCGAAAAACTTTTTTTATAGGCTGCCGAGAGACGTCAAAACCTTTTCATCCGTCGACAGCAGTGAGGTGGACTTGTTACCAGATAGTTTTACTATGTTGAGATAGGCTCGCAATGCGATGAAGTACATCTCAACCCTATAACATGTTCATTCGTCTTTCAATTCTGCTTACCAAGTTCAATTAGTGATTCGAGGTGACTAGAACCTTTCAGAAGGAGACTTGGCGTATTAGTGGGGGCAGCCCTCCTGGCTTGAGAGCACACTGCTACGACGTCAGTGCCGGCCGAGGCCTCCTCACCGGCGTCTGCGTAAGTGGCAGGCTCGCTCGCGCCGAATGACTTATAGGCGCGCGCCACTGCGGCGGTCATTAGCGACGCAACGTCTCACGCGGGTTACCACGACGTCACCGGTGAAATATTCACGCCAAGCACGGGACTCGAGCGCGATCGACCCGGCGTGTGACGGAGCGCCGACCCCTCGAGCCCCCGACGGCTCAACCCGTGACCTCACATCCTCGACGGCTTAACCCGTGACCTCACATCCCCGCCGGCTCAGCCCGTGACCTCACATCCCCGCCGGATCAGCCCGTGACCTCACATCCCCGCCGGCTCAACCCGTGACCTCACATCCCCGCCGGCTCAGCCCGTGACCTCACATCCCCGCCGGCTCAACCCGTGACCTCACATCCCCGCCGGCCCAGCCCGTGACCTCACATCCTCCCGGCTCAGCCCGTGACCTCACATCCCCGCCGGCTCAGCCCGTGACCTCACATCCCCGCCGGCCCAGCCCGTGACCTCACATCCCCCCGGCTCAGCCCGTGACCTCACATCTCCGCCGGCTCAGCCCGTGACCTCACATCCTCCCGACTCAGCCCGTGACCTCACATCCCCGCCGGATCAGCCCGTGACCTCACATCCCCGCCGGATCAGCCCGTGACCTCACATCCCCGCCGGATCAGCCCGTTTTTTTCTACGCCGTTACCCAAGAACAGGTAACCAGGAGTGCCCCTCCCTCAATCCCAGCGACGCAGTAAACCGTACGTTAACACCAGAAAACATAAAATCAAGTCGCGGCACTCCCAGCTAGGAAGATGAAACAAACTTAAAAAAAACAGGCGAGGAGGTGGAGCAGACCCGAGGGAATTGTGTTATGTGAGAGGTAGGGAAAAATCATGGATGAAAGGTTTAAAGTAGTCATTACCCAAAATCAGCTAATGACAGCCCGCTACAACCGCCCAATAATCTACAACCACTCAATTCCCCGTGTTAGTAAAGGTTATACGGTCACAAGTCGGAGGGGGCAATTACCTGGTCATTTTTGTGCTGGGTTTTGGGCTGGATTTCCAGGGAGTCCACCCAGCTAAGCAGAGCTTGTTGCTGGGAGAACTCCCGGAGCCAGCGCCATGAATTTGGGTATATGTGCATGACTTTATATCAGAAATTGATTATGAAACATGAAGGAGGTCAAATATGAAGTGCGTTGGATATGTACAGCACAAGGATGGCAATGTCTTCAAATATGTTTGTTACGTTTATATGTGTTCACGAAATGCTTGCGGATGATGTTCTTAACGATGGTTTTCGATACAGGGATATCAGCTATTCTTGGAAAATATGGAACCATAATGTCGTTCCACAGCTTAGGGCCAAGGCAGGATGCTGTAAATAGTCTATAATTACGATAAGAGAAAGGCTGTTCTAAATGTTTTGCTCGCCTCATATCCATGCCATTGGATTCGTAGAGATTGTAAATTAAATCGAATGATGCAGGGAGCTGTGAAGTTAAAAATTTGTGCATCACAATTAACATTTGAGATTTAGCACTATCCGAGAGTTTCAAAATTTTGCATCGTTTAAAGATTGGCTCTGAGCTTTGCGGAGGATACACATTTTCTATAAGACGCACAGCCCTTTTTTGCAAAATTACCAATCGATCTAGTTGAGAAGCATAATTTATGCCCCAAACCAAGCAGCAGTAATTTAGATAAGGAAGAATCAAAGTGTTATAGAGTAGATGTGACGTTGTTTTATCAATAAAGTACCTAACCCTACTTATTATTCCAATATTTCTACTTACTATGCTTGCAACAAAATTAGTGTGGCTTGTAAACTTAAGAGATTTGTCAATGATTACACCAAGGTATTTAATTTCTTTTTTTCTCTTCAATAGGTGAATTATTAATTTGCACATTTAGTTGGAAATGCGAAGAAAGGGTTGTGTAATGCTGTGTTCCTCACATCCCCCCGCCTGTAACCTCACATCCCCGCCGGCTCGGCCCGTGACCTCACATCCCCGCCGGCTCAGCCCGTGACCTCACATCCCCGCCGGCTCAGCGCGTGTCCGAGCCGGGCCAAGCGGGCTTAGCGCGACAGGATCAGCATCAGAACACGCGGGCGAGCATACTGAACAGCGACACGTGTCCAACTAAAGCCGTCCTGAGTCCGACTGATCCGAGCGTCCACCGCGGACGGGCGCGACACTCGGGGCGGGATGCTATCCAGTCTGCGAAGACGGACCCGTCACCGATCAGCCGTCGGCCCGCAGCGTGACGTGCCCCCCTCCCTCCCCGCCCCCGACCGCAGCGGACGCCGCGGCAGCGTCGACAGCGGGGCGTCAACTCCCGGCGCGACGACAGCGGGAGTCAACTCCCGGCGCGACAACCGCGGGAGCCAACTCCCGGCGCGACAACCGCGGGAGTCAACTCCCGGCGCGACGACCGCGGGAGACAACTCCCGGCGCGACGACCGCGGGAGTCAACTCCCGGCGCGACAACCGCGGGAGCCAACTCCCGGCGCGACAACCACGGGAGCCAACTCCCGGCGCGACGACAGCGGGAGCCAACTCCCGGCGCGACGACCGCGGGGCGTCAACTCCCGGCGCGACGATAGCGGGGCGCCAACTCCCGGCGCGACGACCGCGGGAGTCAACTCCCGGCGCGACAACCGCGGGAGTCAACTCCCGGCGCGACAACCGCGGGAGTCAACTCCCGGCGCGACAACCGCGGGAGCCAACTCCCGGCGCGACGCCGTCTCGATGACGTCTGCACGCGCGCGGCGCCGGCGCCGGCCCCGTGCGGCACTCACCGCCGCCCGAGGCCGCCTTTGTGAGCGGCGAACCACCGCCGAGCGGCCCTCGGCCCGGCCGCGCGTCCGCCACACAAAAGCACTCACCTTATCTTCACTTCTTTGGAGAGCCATTCATTGTGAGACTCAAAGTTGATTAGGATCCCGGCGATCTCCTGAAAAAGCGAGGCTCCAGTCAGAGACGGCCCGCGGACCGGCGCCGGGAGTGCCTGCCGCGGCGGCACTCCCAGCGCTCCGGCCGACCCGGCTGCCAGCGCGAGCGGCGCATAAATTTGGAGCTTCAGTCGATCGCGAGAGCTCTAGAGATCGGGCGGGAGTATCGGGCTGAGATAACAAACTCACAGCGCGGCGCGCGACCGTGGTGTCGATGAGTGCCAACAGATACAGTTTAGATGGTGCACAACATGAGCTTGCAAACGATGCGTGATCATGCCTGGGGGAACAAGGTCCGGTTTTCTGAACACAAGTTTAATCCACTCACCTAGTTACACCTAGGGCGGTGGTATTCCGGTGACATAAAGACGTCATATTTTGGCATCAAGCCATCCAACATAAAACGAAACGAGCTCATACTCTCCGCTTCCTGTTTGTTAGAGCACTTTCTTAAACGATTAAATAAAACCACTAATCTGATGCCGACATAAAAGGGCTACTAATCACCCTTTGAGTTAATATTGAAGCAAAAAATCTCAGGTTTCGTCATACAACTACGAACATCATAAACAATTCACGAACAGCTGTGAAAACAGTGATATACACCTAAACCTTAACGACTGACGAGACTGATTGATTTGCCACTTCAACAAAGGCCTCGCTAAAATATAATTTTCCATCCGAACTTTTAACTCTAATTTGGTACTCATCGGAGCTAAGAGCGACGTAGGTAAACCACAAAAGAACATGTGAGCAAAACGTTTCAATTTTGACTTGAAGGCAACCAATACTTGAAACGGCTGTTGCGGGGATTGGTAGCAAGCTTTGTTCGGCATGGTACGAGCGGAGTGACAACAGACGTCAAAGCTATCAGTTGTCATGCACAAGACGCCAAATCCTAGGCTAAGGGAACCAGACGCTTTTAAGATCCTGTACCAGTGGGTTCCTTCCATGAACTTACACATGGGCCCCTCGTGAAAGCATGAACGGTTCATTGATACAGTCTTCGCACGCTATTTACCACAACAGGACTAGAAAATTGACAGACTACTGGCATCAATGTCAATTAGCAGCCTTAACAGGTTCGGCACTCTAACTCGGCGTTTTAAACAACTCCCGTGATTTGCTGTTATGGCGATTGGGACGAACGCATTCCAAAAGTCGTTAACGCGTTGTATGGATAGGTGCAAATTGCGACCTTTGGCTCCGAAGATGCAACTCAGAATAGCTTCCACGCTACACAACGGACGACTAAAGATGCACATCGTTTCATGTAAGGATAGCTCGGCCCGCAGCCTCCCTCCCAATCATTAACCGACGGCTGTTACCGTTCTGAGCAGTTAGATGCGCTACGCATGGAGCACCGCAGGCCAAGCGCTGTGTTCACGGAAAATTACGTTCCCAAAAGGCGTACCTAATAGGCACAGGAGCGGCTGAATAGAGGGGTACGTAACTGCACGAGAGCGGGGAAAGAGAACGCCAGGTCAGCCCGCGTGACCTGCTACGCTACAACGTGCCCGGCGAAACGGCCACTTCCGCCAGAACTGTCAACTGTCGTCAGTCTTCGCTGCTGTGTAACCGGTTTCGGGACGAGCGCTACTCGCCCTGACTGGGCCACCGCGGTTAACTGCGGTGCAGTCTGTCTCACACCGCTGGCAATGGCCGACACGGAAACCAGAAGCATTTCAAAAACCACTTTCACTCGCGCCAAACGTCGCTGGTGCGTGTGAAACGCTCGCGGGCGCGCACAGTCTCAAGCCCAACTGCCCGGAAGCGTCCGCGTTTTCCGGCCACTGAAAACAAGGCAGAGGAGCAGGCGCTGAGGTTTAGTTTGCGCCGAAGAGGGCGCATGGGTTTTGCCGCTGAACAGAAATATTCCTCCGTGGTATTTGCAAACACGAATTTTTGATACCGGTCTAAAATGTTTCGGAACCTCACAGGCAGGAACAGAAGGTAGCACGTCATCAGTCAATTTTGAGACAGATTTACAAAACTCAATTGATCAAACCACGTTGAGGAAAATAAAATGGCACATTTTGACACGCAGTTCTGATATCCTAATTTTGTGTACCGCACGCAGTTGTTGCTGTGTTCTTCTGCCTTTGTGCTAACGATCTGTGAGGGAACTGGGTCCACTGCTAAGGAGCCGGTACAAACAATAAGGATCCGGTGCCCCCAAAAGTACGGAGCTCCATTACGATGCGTTAAAAACATTACGTGCCAACTAACATGAAATTCGTGCAGCAAGGAAAATATGAAGCCAGTTGTACTAAAGGTATGCCAAAAGCTATCGATACGAACAATACATGTGGGCAACCGCCGAGACCGTAAGCTACGAGACCGTAAGATGATCCATGTTATGCTCATGTAATTGACCAGCTATGCAGGAAGTACGAGATGAAGGAAAATAATGGGAGTTGACCTTTGTACCTATTTGCCCCTGCAATGCTCCTTTCAACTCGCTCCTGCCTAATCTTTTCCCCAGGCCTCACTTGCGGCCAGCAATCTGCTCAATTTAGGTCGTTGGTATTTGTCATAAATCCAGACCTAATCCGGCACGGGTCGAACCGCGTGTATAGAGGTGTCATGAAACAAGTACTCATAAATCTGTTTCCAGAGATGGCAAAATTAAGGACCTTATGTGGATGTGGCCTTGTGCACGGACATGGCATGTAAACATCTTGTTTCTTTAGATATTTTGCGGAATATTCTGTAACGACGTCATGTACTGTCCGTCTGATTTATGTGTGTGAAGGTTGATCCAATGCATGGGCGCATATGTGCAGAACGAAGACAACATGCGTATTTCACTATTTCCACTATGTGAACATGCCCAGGAGTAAGAGAGAATATTCGGATTTTTCCTTAACATTTTCATGAAATGTACTGGCTTACGCCTCACCCGAGCACAGAGTAAACACAACCTTAAGCGCATGCAAGCAGACAGGTTTAGCGCGCCCTTGCTATGTTGGAAACGCCGTAAATTGCTACGTAACACGCTCTTTATTTGTAAGGTGCATGTAGTATTTTTCCCCAATGACATTAAACATTCAGTAGGCTAACAGCGAAGTGATGCAGTCCTGCTATCAGCATCATACCTAAGGTAATTGTGAACTGGCCATAAATTACAATGTTATGTGGGATTCTGTTAGTGGGCCAGTCCCATCTGTCATGGAGCATGGACAGTCACATCTGGCATCCCGACTCAGGATTCACCAAACCAGAGTGCATCCAATTCTCGGAAGTGCCGAAAGCCTGCACGCCGGCACCTCTCTGTGAATGCATGTTCGACGCACTGGTGTGGTGCCTCCTCCCCCACTTCCCGTGACTTGAACGTTCAGTCGCCACACCCTGATGTGGACAAGCTTTTCTGCCTGCATGTTATAACCATTTCTATCACGTGGCGTCATGGAATGCCCATTCGTTATCTTCGTGACAGCGGCGGTGCTCGACTCTAACGCGCCACAGATTGTCTCGCATCTTTCATCGCTGTCGCCGCGCCAGGGCGAGCCTTTCTCAGAGACACTCAGAGCACGCCTTAGTGATCAAATGCAGGGCCTACGCAGCCGACCATGAAGAGAAGGACGGGCTATCGACCGGACTGTACCGGCGCCACGCACGGGCGCCGAAGCTTTGAGCCGAAAACGCCCGCTGAAATTTAAGCTAATACTATGCGCACATCAGCCCTCGGAGAGAGTTATGTTTCCCTTAGGACTCCTGTTTGAAATGCAGACCAGATAAGAAAAGAGTATGAAGATGAGGAATGGCCCCTGCACGGTAAGAGATGATTGTGGCAACGCAACGCTCTGCTTTATGTAGTCTGTCGGGCCGTCTGTGCGCATGTCCGTCTCTCCGTTTCCCTGCTGGTTCGCTTCTTGGATTGTCCTCCGTCAGTCGGATTGTTTCGTCTACCGAACTTCCATCCGCGGAGTATTTGCAGGACCGCTGGAGGCGCACGAATCATCCGTCCGTTTCTACGGATGACGTTGATTACACAGCATCGCTTTCTCTCGCTACTAAAAGAACAACTCCAGACCTACCAAGACACCGTCGCCGCCGGACAGCGTCGTCACCACACATACATCGCCGACATAGCCGGCGGTTGCTGACGTTCACACACGCCACAGCGCCAGCCGCAGACAATGCCGGCCGCGGACAAATTGTCCAGATGTCCCGCAATAACTGCGACGATAACGGGCACGCCCCGCTCGGCCTCATCAATCGCGCTGCGAAGGCGGGCATTCCGTGCGAATGTAGCTGACGTCGGAGAACAGCGTCGCGGCCTCTGGCGGCTTGACTCTGGACTGCGAATCGCGAGGGCCGGAACTCAGGACCGGCACAAGCTCCAAACACCGCAGGCTTGGCCACTGCTGATTTCTGCCGCCGTTTCGTGCTGGTTATTTGACCCATAGCCTCGTGCTCACAGGGTCACGAACTGTTATGAGTGGCGCTCGAATGCGGATGAAAATGCGAGCTATATGGGTTGACGAATGGGCGTCATTACATGTACCGTGTGCCAGCAAGCACGCTCCTCAGCCGCCGACTGCTTCTGGCTAGAGGGCTTCCAGCAATAAGTCCTCCGATTCTCATAAACATGCATGAATGAGACCCGTGGTCCAATGCAAAGGATGGCTCCAGATCGTTTGGTAAATAGTGCACCACCATTAAATTGCTTGCAATCAATCCAAGAAAAAGACGACAAGTGTTTCAGCGCACGAAACCCATCAGAGGATGCTTTGAGCTTGGCATCTCAAAGCGAAGGCTAAATCAAACAAGCCAGACTGAAGCAGCGCTCGCCGACCAAGACACCACCGCCTTAGAACTGTCCAACTCGAAGCTCCTCGCAGCACAGTCAACCCGAAATAGACTCGACGCGGGACACCATTCACACCATGCCGCGCTCATCCATCCAGAGTTGACTGCCACGAGCTGGAAACACCCAGAATAGCTGCCGCGCCGACCGCCACCCCTATCGGCCCGAGTGCCGACGCCAAACAGAAGAGCGATGGCGGAAGAACCATTCGTCGTCGGCCGACTCGCCGCGCTGTGGAAGTCGGAAACGCCAGCTCCATGAATACAACACACGCCTATGAGGCTGAACCGGACGGACGACCTTGGGGCCGAGCACGGCTAGCTCAGAGATGCGCACGGAGCGACGCTGCCGGAAGCTGGCACGATTGGTCACCGTCCACCGTCGGTTGGTCTGTCTCTTCCCTTCCTCCCTTCCGTCCGTCCCTTCCTCGGCCATACCGCCCCTTTCTCGACCACGCCGTCCCTTTCCCATTCCCCATAGCACCCCTTTGAAAACCCGCTAAAAGCTTGCAAAAGGTGCCCGGGCCACTAGGGCCAGTGCCGCACGGTGACGTCAGACGCCAGTGTGACGTCAGACGTCCGCGCGGCGTCAGTGCCTCAGGATGCCCTCAGCGCGACGTCAGGCGTTGGTGCGACGTCATAAGTCAGCGTGTTCTCCCACATCAGCGCGCCACCAGACGCCAGTGTGACATCGGACGTCCACGTGGCGCCAGACACCAGTGTGACAGACATCAAACAGGCGTCAGAAGCCGGTGTGACATCATACATTGGCATGCCGCCGGGCGTGCGCGGCCCCCCGAGTGAGACGTCTGTGTGCCGTCAAACATCAGTATCGTCAGGCGTCAGTGCTACAAGGCGTATACAGGATTTCGCCAACTTGTTTTCACATACCTACCACAGCCACTGAATTTGCGCGTATTTCAATATGCATCAAAGCTTTCACAAAGTTGTCAGGTGGTGGTCAGGGGGAGGGGAAGGCCCGTGTCCCTGGTGGGTGGTGTAAGACGCCAGTCGACGGTGCCGGCGCCGCCGGCGACGCGTGCCGCCGTGGCGCGGCTGGGCCTTACCTCGTTGGTGTTCCAGCGGTGCCGCTGACCGGGCAGGTGGTCGGTGCGTGGCACGCTGCCCAGGTTGGCCGGCACCGGGCGACACTGGTCCTCATCTGGAACCGGAGGGCGCGGGTCAGGCGCCGGCGGGCACAGGGCGGCGCTGCGCACCTGGCGCGGCACGCGGGGCGCCCGGCGACAGCCGGCCGGAGCTCGCCACTCGGGGGGTCGAGGCTTGTCGCGGCCGCCGCACGGGCTTGTCGCGGCCGCCGCACGGGCTTGTCGCGGCCGCCGCACGGGCTGTCGCGGCCGCCGCACGGGCTTGTCGCGGCCGCCGCACGGGCTGTCGCGGCCGCCGCACGGGCACGGGCTGACGTTCCTGTGTCTCTGTGGTTTACATCATCAGAGGCATCCAGATTTCGCTCGCACGTGTGAACAAGCGAAGCGGTTTGTGTCTTAAAATTTGCACGAGTTCAGATGCATGAATCCGCGAATGCAAATGCATCTGAAGCCAAATCCAAACCAAACCAAGCTGGAGATAATCGTGATCCTCAATTTCTGATATGTGGCCATTTCCGATACGTTCCCAACCTTTACGGGGATTCCGGAATCCGATGCCGTATTTTAGACGAGGGGAGGGCGATCCAATCGACCACGTAACAGAACCATTTCGTTACGGGAATGTGAAGCAGTCGATTCCGCACCCGCGGGGTCCCGTCCCATGAGAACCAGCCGCGCGGGGTAACGACAAGGCGGCTGATAGGAGCCGATGGCCCCCTCACGTCGGAAATGGCGCAAACCACCCGATTTGCGGTAGCCCATTTTGCGAGAGACCGAAGTTTACGACCCCGGCGCTCTGTTCATCAACAGACGGCGTAAACGCACCGCGCCCGTTGCCATTTCGGACCGACTGGCGATCTAAGGACAGCCACCACTAATGCTGCTCCTCAGGGCAGACACAGAGCTAGCGCCGAACACTCGGTGACGGCTGCACGCGTTAGTACCCCGCATCACACCATGCCGTAACACTGTGCTCTGCCGCGGCCGCATTACAAAGCTGGGGATAACATTCGTGGACTAGGTCAAAAGGTCAGGGGGTACACAGGATTCAGGGCACCAAATGTGGCATCACCGCCTTCAAAATCGACACGTATTTCCCCACGCGCGGTTGGCTTTTCACGATCATTACTGACTGGCTATTTGGTTTCCGAACTGTCCGTGCGGCGCACTGTACTGCACGCTGATAGCGGCGACAGCAAAACAGACAGCGGTCGCAGAACTCTCGGCTGCCGTGTGTGGACAGACATGAACGAGTACAGTCCGCCGAGCCGAAGCGTGTCTGTCATAGACAGCAATCAATGGAGCAGTTTGAAAAGAGTCATTGACTACTCCGCAACTACCATTTCGAAGATGGATCATCATGGTGCTGGTCCTTAATCACGCCAATCATCGCGATAGATGCAAGCACGTCATCACCGCGGGTCGAGTGGGCCGACAACGTGGCCACCTTCACCTGCCCTACTTGCCGGGTCTCCAAGGGAAGGGTTTCTGGAGGGGGAGGTAGGAAGGTAAGTGGCTGGGTCTCTTGGGAGAGCAGGGGGGGGGGGGGGGCGCAGCAGGCAGCCATGCGGCCGGGTCTGCTGGAGGCAGCCCCACTGGTGGGGCTCATCTCCAGCGTGGGTCGTGTCCTGGCGTCGGTCTGGACCACCGGACCGACGTCTCACCGTCCCGGTACAGTCAGCGCCTGTCACTGCCGGGCCAGCGACCCCGCGAGGCCATGCGGGACTCCGCGCGTCGGGAGCACACCGCGGGCCGCTACGGCTGCCGCCTACTGACCTCCTTTGCAGCAAATACTGCTCCAGTCAAAACGCGGCGGACTTATCGACGAAAGCAGACGGCTGACAAAAAAGGGACCACGCGAATCAGGAAGAGTGCCGCAGCTGTCTGCAGCGTGATAAGCCGGCGCGGCCAGGTACCACACCGGCGGGCCACTATAACGAGCCGGCGGGTCCAGTTTAGGTAAGTGACATTCAAATCGCTGCGCTTTGCTAAGCACAGGCCGGCAGGCGCCTACTTGCTCACACCTGAATCAGCCTGCACCTTATAGAGTCCCTAACATATTTCTAGAGGAGCCGGTGGGCATGCACCTGTAAACGGCAAGGCCTTCGCGTGTCTAGCCAAATCACCGCGCTCGAGACAATGCAAACGCAACGACGTTGCCACCCGCTGGAACAAGCGAATATGAGACGACACTCATCCCAATTTCGCAGGTATAGTGCGCCCCCCGGACGAGATCCGTCAAAGAATGGTATCCCATCAGGTCCTGCTTCGAGAGCTTCCGTCGTTTCCCGGAAGCCGGCCAGTAATTAAGTTTCCGAGTTTCCGCCGGTTCGGCGGACGCGGGCTGAACGGCCGCGCTAAAGGGTGCTCGGCAGGGAAATTAATACGGACCGCCGACGCCGGTGCCGACTCCCGGGAACGGCGCCGGCGCGCCGGACGAGCCCGCCGGGACCACGCGCCGAACGGCGCCGTGCCTCACGCTCGGCGGACACAATACGGGCTGACGCGGTCACCGGGTGGGGCTGTCGTACGAGGTGGCGCTCGGCCGCGTGCTGCCGACACGGGCGTCAGTCGTCAGCAGTCTCCGGCGCAGCGATTCGGAGACGCGTCGCTGCACCGGCCGCTCGAGCGTCACCCTCGAAGCCGTCGCCCGAGCGGTGACCGAGTGGTGACGGGTGGTGACCAGTGGTGACCGGTGGTGACCGGTGACCAGCCCGCAGTGATGACCTGTGACCGGCCGGCGGGAACGGGCCGTCGGACGGTCGCAGCGCTCGCTCCTCGCCACCCGCCGGCGCCACGCGCAAGCTCTAGCTCCAAAGCCATACTGCCCACGGGACGTAAACAGCGTGCGCCTCGTTAATTGCGGTCGGCTTCGAGCCGCGCCGCCCCACGCACACCGCCCACTAAAACCCCGGCCGCGTCGTCAAACAACGGCGCTGGGCAAACAACACGGCCTGTCTGTTCTCACGCACGCATCGGACGCGCTGAATGGAGAGCTGCGAGAACGGTATCAAGCTGAGCCAACAGACCTGCCGCTGCAGCCGGAGGCCGTACGGCGGCGGCCGCTCGGCGGAGAACGTCTCAATGCAGGCGGCGCAGGGCGATAAGCGGCGCTGAACCCACCGCAGGCAGCTCGTGTGCACACCGCCGACGGGTCGATCGCCGCCGCTACGCCCGACACAACGCCGCAGATGCCTAGCGCCCAGAGCGTCTCGCGTAAGGGCGGCTTACTCCGATGCAGAGCGCTCGAAAGCAGCTTCCATTATCATGCATCGCGTCTCGGAGCGGTGTTGTAATATACGTCGCTTTGCATACCGCCAGCGAGCGCGTCCACCCGCTGGGCCGGCCCCGGCGCCAGCAGGCCACGACCGAAGCCACACAGCGCGCCGGGCGACCGGACGGCGCGGCGCCCGACGACCGGGCGCTGTTTTCCGACCATCAAGCCCTGACGACACGCGAAGCCGCCGTCTGGAGAGGCTCTACCTTCGTTACGTCCGACGGCGGCCGCGCGGCGTGTCGAATATCCGGGACGGCGCTTGGGTGCGCGGGGCACGGCAGCGGCGCGGCGACCATGCCCACTCCCCGCGCGGACGAGCCGTCACAAACGGTCGCGGACGAGCCGTCACAAACTGTCGCGGGCGGGCCGCCGCAAACTGTCACGGACGAGTCGCCACAAACTATCACGGACGAGCCGTCACAAACTGTCACGAGCGAGTCGTCAAAAACCGTCGCGGACAAGCCGCCACCAACTGTCACGTACGAGCCGCCACAAACTGTCGCTGACGAGCCGCCACAAACTATCACAGACGAGCCGCCACAAACTGTCGCGGACGAGCCGCCACACACTGTCACGGAAGAACCGTTACAAACTGTCGCCAGCTCAGACACACAACGTGCCGGATACGGTGCGCATGGCATCGTGTCGTACGCATCATCGCATCGCATCGTGGTACCGCCTAAATTCGCTGACCGAAGGTGTCTCTAGCACGTGGGCAACGTGCACAAATGCGCTTTTACACGGCCCTTTTCTACCATGCGCCAAGGTGCATGGCAAATTTAGTCTTCGTCATGCGGGACGGGCAACTATTCCAAAGCTTCGTCTCTATCGAATCATCGCACGCGGACGCTGTCGTCCATTCACGCACGTCGACTGGCACGCCTTGACAATTGAGACGGGTGGCCGTTACAGACCGTCGCTAACTCCAATTTTACCCTGGCGATCGCGGCAGACATAGATCCGAAAACGCAGCTTTCGCCAACGGCACAGGACTGAGCCAATCGAAACAGCTTCATCCGAGGGAGGGCTTGTTACCGGCCCGTAACGTGGTCGGCCATCGGTTTCCACGCTTCACTTGACCACAATGGTCGCTCACGATACAATGGCCGACCAGCCCTTAACAAAACGCTAGCCGGCGACACTGTGTCCGAAACCTGAATTCGGATTGAGTTCTGTGCGGGCTAGACCCAAGAAGCACCGCCCCACTGTACGGAGCCGGCGAGGTCACAACGCGGGGCTGGACAAAACTTGCCTGTCGATTCGACTAACGCCAAGCAGCGCCGCCCATCGCGAGACCGACGCTGCCGACTCCCACCCGTGCGGAACCGACCCCGCCCGTCAGCAGACGGCGCCGTGACCTCTCGCTCGCGCGCCGGGGTCGACGGCCCGTGAGGCGCGGCGTCGCCAGGCCACCCGAGCGTATCGAAGACCGATCGGACCGGCGGCGGCCTGGCCGGCTCTTCGCGCACGCCCGGGGCGGCGGCGTCCAGCGCCGGCCGCCCTGGCCGACCGTCACGATGGCAGGCGCCAGCCGCATGGGCACTGGCGACCCGACGGGCAATAAACGGCGCAGAAGTAAGCTGAGATAATGCGGGCTGCTTTCAGCGCTCGTGCGAATGCGACTGCAGTGAGCGAGCGACGGTGACCGCGGAGAAAATCCACGGCTTCGTACCAGCGAGAAAATAAATTGCGACGTCGCATGCCGCCGACGCCGACGAGACCGTGCGCGTCACATGCCATCGACGTCGCAGTGCCGCGGCACGTGCGCCCACATCTGACAGCTCCCGTAAAGGGAATTACAAACTCAGCTCCGTCAATTACGTCCAATTTCTCACGTCTTCAGGCGCCACTCACTCCCTCGCCGCCGAAGTGGTAGTGACGTCACTGCTCCCGGGTCGCCTTTCAGCGCCGCCCAGCAGCGGGAGGTGGCCGGCAGGGCCGCGGCGCCACCATTAGGGGCCCGCCGGCCGGACAGGGTCGGCGGCGACGGCGGCGGCCAACGAGCGCCGCGGCAAATGGAGCGCACTCGGCGGCACTCGCAGCGCAATCAATAGCGGCGCGACCGTGCACGGCGCTTCACGAGCGTCTCTGCCGGACGGGACGCTTGAGGTGAGCCGCGCGGCCGGGCCTCGAGGCGGCCGGCGGGTCGGCCCGAGCCGCGCGGGGTGGGCCCGAGTCGGCGGGGTCTGCCCGGGTCGCGCGGGGCCGGCCCGAGCCGGCGGGTCTGCCCGGGTCGCGCGGGGTCTGCCCGGGTCGTGCGGGGTCCGGCCGGGCCGCGTGGGGACGGCCCGAGCCCGCGGGCCGGCCCGAGCCCGCAAGTAGGCCAGAGCCGGCGGGTCTGGCCGGGTCGCGCGGGGTCTGGCCTGGTCGCGCGGGGTCGGCCCGCCAGGCTGGGGTGGCTGAGGGCAAGCTGGCGGCCGGCCGCAGAGGTACGCGCGCCCGGCCGACGGCCCCCCCCCCCCCCCCCCCACAGAGGCGCGCGCGCCCGGCCGGCGGCGCGCTCGGCTGGCGGCCCGCCCAGCATGCTCGCCTGTCGCGCGGGAGGAGAGCGACGCCGTTCAAATTACGGGGAGATCAGCACGGCTTACTTGTTTTCCGTGCGGATCAAGCAGCGAGAAAGGCCGCAAGCTACTCAGGCCCGCTGATAACTCAAGTAATTGGCGCACCTGTACCCGGGGGCTTATGTGCCGCATTTCAGCTTATTAAGCTGAAATGCGGGACGCATTGGAAAAACATATCAGCATTATTGTGACGTGGGAGTGATAAGGATGGCCACGCCCATGGATTCCCTGACCTCATTCGCAAGAGCACGGTGACGACGCTGCTAGCGCTACAGACGTGATGAAATGAAACCAATGCGTGATCTCGGGAGTTCTCTCCCGTTCAAAGAGCACATGCAGCTCCCTACTCCGCCACTCCCGTACAGTCGATGCTCCCACGCTCTTTGTTCACGGAGTTTGAAATGCTATTGCGTTATTTATCCGGCTTTCTTGAAAGCATATGAGTTGGGATGATACATCTATTCCAGACGCGTGTGTGCAAATAGCAGGCAGCCAAGACAGAAATAGGCACCCAAAGACAAAGGAAGCAGGAGATGCGTAAATACCAGAGGAAGCAAACAGAGCTCGGTATCGTGCATCCAGCTATTATTGCTCCCCGAGGTGGTTTGCTTTATGCAGCGAGGCAAAAGCGGATGCCAGATCAAATATTCGGAGGGGCAGCTTACGAGCACAGCACCAACTGCACGACTGTCAAAGCTACAGAGGTAAAGGTTCTGCTTCCTGCACGGCTTGGGAGCGCCAAGTCCCCTCGTTTTCCCCGTTGTAGCTGCCAGTGAACAAAGGCGAAATGTTCGTGTATGACTTCACAACCTGCCACAGCATCACCATTGTATGAAAGAGCAAATGAGCATACAACAATGCCAGCGGACGCATGCTCCCATACGCCCCGGCAATGAACAGCTCACCATGGTACAGGGGCTTCTAACATCGCTTTTCAAGCCCCAAAAGTGCGGTCAATAACCCGGTGGGACGCGGCTTATTACAGCAACGCCGCCACACTAAACAACGACCAGAAGGTCGGGTCTTAGGGCGGCCCCTGCGGCCATGAGTAATGACCCCTTAGTGGGGCCACCCCTCCCGGCATCGGCGGCCAAAGGCGCTGGCCCGAGCCGCCTCTGTCCTCGGTAAATTCCAGCAGCAACAGAAGATCTTCCGCATCCGCGTTGCCAAACTATGCGTGTGGTCTCGTGACATATTTTCGTACTAAGCTTCGCATCGGCAGACAGCCACAAGAAGCATAAAACAAATAAAAGACCCGCCTGGGTGGATGAGCACCCAGCCATGATCCAAAGACAAGTTTGGAAAGACTCCAGTCCTTTTCCAGACTTTGGTCGACGACTTAAAGAGGCGGCTGCTCGCACATGGTACGCGTGCGATACACAGACTCTATGGCATGAAATAACCAACTTGGAGTTGGCATTTTGAGCCATCCCGCAATACGCTCTAGCCCTCAAGACGTACGGTTCTTTTGTCGCATGTGCAGTTTGAGCCAGTGAACGGTACTGCAATAGAGCGAGCCGCCACTGGCTCCCGCCGAAGCCCCTGAGCGCACAACACCGGCAGCTTCAGAGTTTCATTAAGCTATGCTGTGATTGCAAGGGACTGCAAGGATTAAGCCCGATTATAAGAGATCTATGCGTTATCTTTGGTCACGTTACCATCCCGTCATAAGGCGATCTAACGTGGCATCAACGCGTGACATCATATGGCAGCCGCGTCCAATACCTGTGTCACGAAGACAAGTGGCCTGTAGTTTCATACACGAGCGGTAAAACCCCCATCGGCCTACCTGGTATGCGTCACTGCATCGCGCGTGCGCTCAAAAGCCATGTGCACCAGGATCCGTATCAGGCTTTTGGCCGCCTCACACCATTCACTGCCGCCTGGCCCACGATGCCAGCGACCGACAACAGCTATCAATCCACGCGATTTCCTTTTTTCTAGTGTCAACTGGCCGATATCGAGGCATTACTGCATATCTCGAGCACGACTGGTCCACGTTATCTCCTCAACCACCAGCAGGGTGTTCCCAACTGGATGGTGATTACCCTGCGAAATGAACTCTACCAGTGAGCGACGCGGTCTGGCCCTGGGTACACAGCGGGAGCGAATGATGACAAGTGCTCCTTCTTAGCGAAAATGTTTGCATTTTACACTCATACGAACTGAGGTTACTCCATGCAGCACAGCTTTTCCGGTGGGTCTCGGGGAGGTGGCCCCGCCGGTCGGTATGCTACGGGTCAGCACACATGCCGGGGCGTTCACGGCCACGCAAAAAGCGCAGGACACAGTTACGGACAAGCGTCACGGAGCACAGCACAGAGCACAGTCACGGAGCGCAGCAACAAAGCACACTCACGGAGCACAGCCAGAGCATAATCAGGGTGAGACGCACAGCTCAACTGATTCGAGGAACTCAGTCACTGTCCGACAATACAAATAAAGAAGAAGAGAAAACACAGAATCACAATGACCTGGTAGAGCATGGTGACGGGCCCGGAGTACAGAAAGATCCGTCACTGGAGCAGCCGCCACACGTCTAAAAATGTGACAGGCTTTTCCTTTCGTAATTCATGCCACTTTTTATGTTGCTTTGCTCCAAAAAGATAACATGTCAGCGACATTAAGTGGTGATACCCGGAATGTACGGCATGCCTTTATTTATATTATTTTAAAACGTTCTTTTATGGCTTTAAAACCATTTAATCATCCTAGTGCGCTCAACAAAAAGACACAACCCTGCCACAATTGCTCTGCACATTCAGTCCATTTCTCTTTGCCAGTCAGCTTGCACCCGGTTTTCGAGACATCCTCCGTTGAAATGTGCGGTGTCTCGCTGTGCTCTGTCCCACTTCAAAACTTAGTGAGTGACAGAAATTCGCCATTAACGGGCTACTCAAAAGCAAAAGAGACAATGCCACTCGTTTATCGCCTCCATACCAAAGGCATAAAATGTCAAAGTTCCCTTACCACGTTACCACTACTACGCTATTGTGGTATTGTCACCAACACCACGTTAACACCACAACGAAGGTCACCACGTGGTGTTTAAATATGTCAGCTCCATCTCTCTACGTGTGAGAAAGTTAGATGGAGCTAATCCATGGGTGTGCTTCCCTGCTGGAGGGGCCCCATGGCCCATTTCCAGCAGCAGCGCTGAGAACCACAGTGGTTTTCGTCAAATAGAGGCTGTGCCTTATTCCATGGATTCGGGGAAGCGGAATTCATCCCGCACACTCGTACCTGCGCACTCGGACCGAGAGCCTTCAATCGTCACCGATTACAGTCGGGAAGCGTAGTCACGGAATATAATCACCGACACTGGTCACGAAGAAATCACGGCACCCAGTGACCAACCAAAGACACAGCGCAGCTGATGAGAACATCCCGGAGAACTCTCCCCGACCTGGAAGTACACTCGGGGGCGAGGTCGAGATGCAGAGAACAGCTCAAATTCGCACCCCATTAGTCTCCCGCGCAGCTCTCCCTCCGTCCCTGGCCGGGGAGGACCTATGTCTCCACCTTCGACCGTCAGCCCGGGCAGCCTCCGCTAGCGTCCCCCGCTGGGCGCCGTGTCCGGCTCGGTCTCCGGGCGCCGGCCGCACGTGCCAACTGAACCATCCCGTGCAGCCCCCACCGACTCCGCAGCTGGGTAGCGCCCGGCGCTGGTTCTCCTGTTCTCCACGGAGTTCCTCGCCACGTGGGACGCGCCACGCCGCCGGCTTCTGAGAACACTGCGCAACTGGGCTGGCCGGAGCTGGCGGAGAGTGCGCACCCAGCCCGGTCGGAGCCGGCGGAGAGTGCGCACCCAGCCTGGCCGAAACTGGCGGACAGTGCGCACCCAGCCTGGCCGAAGCTGGCAGATACTGCGCAACTAGCGCGGCCGGAACCGCTCTCCAAAGACGGGCCGGCGCGCCACGACGGGGGCTCGCGGCTGGTGCCAGCGGCACCGGGGGGAGACAGCGGGGAGCGGCGAGCGCTTCTGACCCTTTTGACCTTGACCCCCGAGCGAGCGTTTCACATTGGTGGATATTTACGCTTACGCTGGTTAAAGTTCTGCTATCTGTTTTCGTCAGACAGCGCAGGAAATACAAACAACTCAAGGAAGAAAAGATAACCTACAGCTACAACAAACTGCAACTACATGGCGTGACTCCTTGACACATGGCGTGAAATTGACTCGCGCGATTTTTTTTAGATCCGCAGACGTGACACGTTCCGATCATCGCGTATATGGTGCATATCAAGTGCACGATCTTTGGAAGGAAAGCTTAGCATTCGCTTGCATATGTATTCTTGCAATCCATTTGAGGAGACTGCCTTGAGTGACGCACGTCCACCCGTGGCTTCATCACTGATCATGTCGAAGTAAAAACAAACATGAAATGACATCAGAGACAAACCAATTTCTGACGATTCCAGCATCAGTTCGTCAGTAAAGGTGAAAAATTCCCAGTCTTCGTTCCTGCCGTGCCAGCAGATGCTCGAAGACCCCACGTTTCTGAACGCCCCGACGGTTTAAAATCACAATGAAAGACATAGCAGGATAACCGGCGAGTCAGAATAGCGATTGTCTTCATTTAGTTTGTTCAACTCGCATATCCACATGCCGCAAAATTCGTGAAAACTCATCAAGCAGAGGTTAACAGGCTTGCGCTGATCGAGCGTTTGTTCGGACTATCGTTCTGGTCTGGTGTGTTAGCATGCACACAAAGTTTGGGCCATTTAATTCTCAGGCCGTACACCGGCCAGAATTTATCAGGACTCACAGAAGGTCTACCGACTATCGCCTGACGCCTGCCGGGGCACTGTCTGGCCGGAACGTTGTGCATACACCAACACACCACACGAGAGCGATAGTCCGAAAAGTTATTTGATCCGTAATGCTACTACCTCGCCCAAATCATTCCGTGGAACATCTTTGCGTTGGTAAAGCCATGTTTTTTTTTAAAATGTCACGATTAAAACACAGTAAGAATCACTTGCACTGTGAAGTGATACGTACAAAGCGTTAGTGCGATTCCACGCCTGGAGAAAAGAAAATGGTTATGCCGCCGGCAAACTTTTCGGCTTTGATAAAGTTAAAGATAAGTGGCCTTGAAGAAGTCGGACACACAGCACTTCGTACCATAAGCCGCAAACGAAACGTCCTCGTTCAGCAACCACACCGGCACTAAAACGGCGCAGGCGACTGCCTTACGCAACACGCCACCACTTTGCAGCGAACAGCAGGCCCGGTTCAGGTGATTCCCTGCATCCGGCAATGCCGATGCCAAGCTAGGCTTCGGCAGCCGTGCTAAAGTTCCACATTCCACAGCGGCACGCCGCGGCATACGCGGTCTTGGACCATGTTCGGCAAACTTAGCTGTGTGCTATGCTGATCACGGCAGTCGGAAATTACCTCGAACGTTCCAACAGAGGTGGGTGTCCACGCTCGTGACATTATAGGTCTGGCGCTGTTGCCAAGTAGCAGGTGGTGGGTCTCTACGCTCCTACCACTATGGGGACTGACGCCCAATAGGAGGCGGACGGTGCCTACGATAATAAGGTGCTCTACGTGTGTGGTTAGCTGCTAGCAAATCGTCTTCGGAAAACTGAACTGAAAGCAGTGCCATAGGAAAAGCATGAGCAAGAGCAGCAGAGACAACTGAGCCGACAGTCTAACAGGATGGGAGTCACCAGGGAGCTGGAGCGAGAACGAGAACGAGAACGAGAAGGAGAAGGAGAGGAAGGAAAGCGAGAAAGAGAACGAGAGAAGCGAGAACAGAACGAAAGGAGAACGAGAAGAGAACGGAGAACGAGAACGAGAAAGAAAGAGAAGGAAGAGAACGAGAACGAGAACGAGAACGAGAACGAGAACGAGAACGAGAACGAGAACGAGAACGAACGAGAACGAGAACGAGAACGAGAACGAGAACGAGAACGAGAACGAGAACGAGAACGAGAACGAGAACGAGAACGAGAAGATAGAGAGAGAGAGAGAAGAGAGAGAGAGAGAAGAGAGAGAGAGAGAGAGAGAGAGAGAGAGAATAGAGAGAGAGAGAGAGAGAGAGAGAGAA
>NW_023597034.1:31374399-31438087 GCF_011947565.3 Pollicipes pollicipes | reverse complement strand
GTACTCCACCGCGCACTCGTCCCAGCTGCGAGTCGGAGCTGGACCCGCCGGAGGTGCCACAGAAGCCAGCGGCAGCGGCAGCGGCAGCGGCAGCGGCAGCGGCAGCCGACAGGTGATGTATGGCCCGCTGTGGCCCGGTCGAGACGAGGTTACGGCGCGCACCAGCATTCGCAGTTGAGTGCGGAGGGGGTCCTCTGGTGACTGCTGCTGCTGCCACTGCCCAGCTCGCGCCGCCGGAACTTCCGGAACAATGGGTATGTGAAACCATCCATTAACGTCACCAATGTCATGGAACGATATGATGTAGTGTGCGTTAGTCTGTCAAAAAAGGGTCAGCCCAAGACCACTCAGCATCATTGCATTCAATCAGCAGGGTGGGCAAGAGGTAAATATAAATTCGTGCTGCCAGAGTTCGGGTTCCCCGACGACCTCCACAAGCGCAGTTCACTGGTCGCTAAGCTGTTGTCCTTTGACCCCGAACTCTGATATATGGGCCGCGTTCCCTAGTGGTAACGTGCCTGCCGGAGCTGTTACCTATGACGTCACAAGTGCCATCGTCACACGCGAGCGGCTGCATTCCGAGCCGTACGAACTGCTGTGACTCACTTACCTGTGACGTCATAGGCTGCAACCTGTAGACGGTGTTTGGCGGTGGGAAACGCGGCTTTGACGTTCCCGACTGATTTAACAAGCCCGAGACGCCCTGAGGTTGTGCTGACCACTGCCTGGTTCGATGCTGATTGGCCGATCTTGAGCAAGAGGAGGAGCAACGGGCAGTGTGCTCCGGCCGGGGAATGAAGCATGAAAAACATCTACAGGCCTGCCACTTCGTGGTCGAATATTGAAACGCTGACCACACACTTGGTCCCTACTGCTGAGCTTGTGCCTCGGAGCGTGAGAGGCATTATAGTTGAGAAGCAGACGTGCTGACAAGCAGTTAGACATTGAGGGGGCTTGATGTTAGATAATTGTAGATAGCATCACAGTGCAATAGGAGCTGACCTCGAACAGCTTTAACGGAGTGGTTGTCAGCATCCTTCACGTCTTGGTTAAAGCCATGAGGTGCTGTTGAGATAAATAAATACATATATTCACTTATTTATATATGTATGTATACCTGTGTGCGTGCGTGCGTGGGTGTGTACGTGCGTGTGCGCGTGCGTGTGCGCGTGCGTGTGCGCGTGCGTGTGCGTGCGTGCGTGTGCGTGCGTGCGTGCGTGCGTGCGTGCATGTGCGTGTGTGTGTGTGGTTGTGTGTGTGTGTGTGTGTGTGTGTGTGTGTGTGTGTGTGTGTGTGTGTGTGTGTGTGTGTGTGTGTGTGTGTGTGTGTGTGTGTGTGTGTGTGTGTGTGTGTGTGTGTGTGTGTGTGTGTGTGTGTGTGTGTGTGTGTGTGTGTGTGTGTGTGGTGTGTGTTGTGTGTGTGTGTGTGTGTGTGTGTGTGTGTGTGTGTGTGTGTGTGTGTGTGTGTGCGTTTGCGTGTGCCAACAGCACTTTTGCGGTATTACAGGGTGAAGAGGAGACCGTACGTTCCGCCGAAGGTTCAGCTTGGAGCGTGGACCGGCCTTGACCGAGAGGTGCAGCTGATGGAGGACAGCGACTACATCATCCGAGCGCACTCGGCAGCGGGCCCGGCACCCGTCTTGCTGCGAGGCGTCCCGAAGGTCCAACAGCGAGACGACTGCATGTCTGAAGAGCAAAACCGCTCCCAGTCGAGAGAGCAAGGCCACGCCCGGTCCCAAGAGTGGGACAGTTCCCAGCCCCGGCAGGCGGACGTCGTCGTCCGGCGGGAAGCCGGCAGGTCGTCTGCGGAGCCCGGCCGCTGCGCGCTCGCCGGTGCCGACAGTACGGCTTCGGCCGCAGCCGCTGCCCGCAGCCAGCCGCCGTCGGCGCCGAGCCCCGAGACGACGGACGGCGCGGCGCTGTCAGCGGCCCAGGGGCGGCGCGGCGTGCCGGCCTCGGGCGCCGCGGGCAAGCAGCCGGGCTGCGAGGAGGGCGCAGTGGCCGGGCCGGGCCGGCTGGACGTGCAGCCCGGCCCGGCGGCGGCGCTGCGGCTCCCACACGCTGGCGTGACGCTGGAGCCGGCGGCGGCGTCGGTGACCAGCACGTCGCCGGTGGCGCCGCCGGCCGGATGGCGCGTGCAAAGGCTTGGCGCGGCGTGGGCGCGCGGCCCGCCGGCCGGCGCCGGCCGGGCGGCGCCGCAGCGGGATGACGGCACGACGCCGTGTGCCGGCGCGCCTCAGGAACAGCCGGCCGAGGGACAGGCACGAGCCGTTATAGACCCGGCGGACGGCAAGACGACCCGGTCGGACGGGCCGCCTGTGAGACCGATGCACGGCCTCTTCAGGAGCGCGGGGGTAGCGACGCGTCACGGCATCGGCTGGATGATGCAACAACAGCCGATAGTTAAAGGTCAGGAAGGCTGTTATGCTGGCAGACGTGCCGCGCAGATTTTGTGGGAGTTCACCTTCAACAAAGCGTGTTAAAATGTGTGAAAATTCATAGTTATAGGGTAAGAAAAATATCGCGAATGTTGTTTTTTTTTGCCCGTTTGTCTTCACTCCAGCTGTGAAGGGCCGCATTGTCCAATCACTTTTCAGGTAAGTTGTGTGGAGTCGTCGGCGTCGTCATGTGATATGTGCATCTGGAGTTGTTCCATTCATTCAGTGATATCTAGTTTTGCAATAACTGCTGAACTGGCAGCCTACTTGGAGCTCGTTCCGGGAATGAAAGCAAGTTGACCAGTCTATTCAGTTATTTTGGTTAAAAAGTTTTTTTACAATTATCTTTTGGCGTGTACAGTTTCGTTTACGATCAGCACCATGTTAAACTTGAGGAGGGCAGAGACGTAAAAACCGAATGAATAGCACGCCCCACGTAATGAGGCCACTGTGCTAACCGGGGTGCCTGGTACGCCGCAGGGTTCCGATCATTGCCGAGTGCTGTTGACCAGCCGGACGGGGGAGGTGCGGTGCAGCCCCACCCCGCGGGCACCGGCCCGCCGGCCGGGCCGCAGCGCTGACGACACTAGAGTCGGCAGGGCCGGGGCACTGACGTCACTCCAGCCTGCCGGGCCGCGGCGCTGACGTCACTAGAGCCCGCCGGGCCGGGCCGCGGCACTGACGTCACTCCAGCCTGCCGGGCCGCGGCGCTGACGTCACTCCAGCCCGCTGGCTGGGCCGCAGCACTGACGTCACTAGAGCCCGCCGGGCCGGGCTGCGGCGCTGACGTCATTAGAGCCGACCGACCGATCCAGCCCGCCCAGCCGCCGACGCTGCAGCTGGCCAGCCACGCCATGCGTGGCTGGTCGCCTCCCCGCCCGGTTACCAGCAGGGCGTCCCGGGGATGAAGTTGTGATGCGCCTCCGGGGCTGCAATTCCCGGACGCTGTTTTGGAATGTGTGAATATCTGAGTGCGAGCTGGTGAAGAAAGCGTTTGTTTCCGCGTGTGGCTCAAGCACCATTACCACGCGAGCGGTATCTCGGCAGTAATATTAGTTTTAACCCAGTTTATGAATGACTATCAAAGAATACCACTTTTGTTTAAAAACTGACTTGCGTCCATGTAGAAAGTATTTTGAGTCAGACGTTTAAATAGCAAGCTTTCAGCACCTGCCCATTTCGCATGATAGAAGCTCCATAAGAGAACCTTAAGGTATCGGAGACCAGCGTTTCTCAAAAACATAAGGTGCTTTGCTTTGCTGACGATTTTGTGCAAATTTCCGATGACTTGTCAAATATGGAAAGGATTGTGACAAGCATGGAGGGCCAAGGTGCTCCAAACATACCTACGCATTTTTCCACCCATGCCTGCTGTAACCGTCTTCTTTGAAAACATGTGGGAACTATTCCATCACTTTTCACATGGGGGCTGAAAACTTCGCAAAATGCGGTGGGAGGCGGAGCTAACCAGCAACAACTAACTCATGCGATTACGACTACGCTGATTACGTTTAACACGCTAATATCATTTGCGTTACATCGAAATGTGCATCTTCGGGTATTCGCGTCTTTGTGCAATCTTACGTCGCAATATACAGATTGCATTGATTGTGATCCGAAAGTGCAATCTACGCGGGCCGCGCATGCGCGCATGAAGATGCTCAAGGGCTAGGTGGCGATTGGCCGCCGCTGTGGACGCGGGTGTGCCTGGCGTGCAAAATGGTTTTTCCCATCGGTTTGGCACTGTGGGCACCAAATGACATTCGCGCAAAACTGGCAGCAAACGCTTTGAAAGGGCGGTGATCACTAAGCAATTAGCGGTCGTGGCGATAAAAATAAGCATATTATGGCGAGACATGGAACCTGGCTTGCCGGTGCCAGGTGGTGCCGGGCTTGGTGTGCACATTGTTGGCAGTGCCGGGCTTGGCGTGCACAATTGCATTAAGAATAAACTGGCCAGTCTTTCGATTGGTTCAGTATATGTTTTGTCTGACAGATCAAGAGCTAGAGCCAAAGGAGCTCCAGACGTGCAACTACCATCAACCATCTATATCTCTATCGACTATCTGGATATGTCGCCTACAAAAGTGCGATGCCTACTAAACTGCTCGCGACAGTAATCCAAAAGTAAGCAAACAAGGTGGCCTTTGGGGCACGTTCACGAGGGCAGATCGCTCTAGCCCTAAACATGTCAAATGTTGCCTTGACAATGATGCCACCGTGCAGTCCGAATGGACAAAAAGCCGTCCTCTTGCTGACTAGGTTTCAGCATACCTTCTCCATAGGCCAGTCTTGGCAGGGGCGCGGCCAAGGGGGACGTAGGGGAGGCGTTCCCCCTAAATCCCGTTTTTTTCCGTATTTCATCACAGGTGGCTCCCGACAGAAAAGTAAAAATATCGGCGAGATGTATAGCCAACAGCCCTGTCCGCGCCCCGTAGGAATATCTGGGCTAGGCCCACGCGCCATCGGCATTTTTACAAGGAGTGTAACTGCATCCTTTTTACATATGGACCCACGCACACAAACGTCCTTAGATGCTCCGTTGCCAGCATTCAGGAAGCCTCTCCTGTTTTGAAGATGGGTGAAGTGGAAGATCGAGAAAATGTCCTCCGGCTTCAGAAACGTGACACTAAACGGTTTAAATAAGTGAGTGGCATGGCCAGGCACGAGTAACACAGCTCACGCAAGAGCGACTAACCGCACTTGCGCTGAATTGCCCTCCTCGCTGTTTCCACCCATTGAGCAGCGTTTTTATTTCAATAGGCTTGGTGCAAAAATCCGGCTCAGGAAACGTGTCGGCTGGCTTTAAATAACAAGTGCGACGACACGCACTGATTCCGGTGCAATCGCCAACGGCATTCTTTACCAAGCGCATTAGTGGCGAGTAGGAGGGTGACCCCCCCCCCCCCCCCCCAGAAAACCGCTGCATTGTACCCTTTTTACGACCGATGGCTCCTGAAACAAATTTAAAAATCGACGTGATGCTTTTCTTCCACCTCCTCCCCCTTCCCCTCCGCCCATCAATGAGCTCCCGGCTGCGCCCCTGGTGACAAAACACGTAATGCCGGCAGCATTAGCCCTGCCTTCACCTTGACCCTTGACAACGGCGGAGCGGCGCGTCTCCATTCCGTATTGCCTATTGCATGTGACGCCCATCCCTCAGAATAGCAGGTCGTCACGGACCTCTCGCCTGCCGGCGGGTGGTCATGGAATGCGAGCCGTCACGCACATCCCGTCACGTGCGTGACGACTCATAACTTTCTGTCGATTATTCCAGAGGGGAACACAAGGTGTGGGTTTAATCTATCCGTGCAGCGCGCCATGCCTCACATTACAAGTCAGATGTAGTCATCGTGTTGGCAAAAGTATGAAAACCCACATCAATTGTTTCACACCTTTTGAAGCGCAATCGCCAGCGACTGCTGCAGCCGGCCTGCGTCGCGGACTGCACTAGAATGCATCCCAGCAGGGACGGAAAGGCGATCGTAACCCACGGCCGGAGCCTGCCGCGGTCCGCGGGCGTCGTATGTGTCCGCCGGAGACGGGAGAGCCTCCGCGCGCCCGGGAGGTCCCGCGCGCCCGGGGAGGCCCGCTCCGCGCGCCGCCGGCAAACAAGATCAGCGCCGGCGGGCGTCCAAAGCGGGCGCGGCTCGCGGCGGGTCCCGGGGGCAGGGCGGTCACTGGGCCGGGCTCCGGGGACGGTCGCCGCCCGCCCTGACGGCTGGCCGGTCAGGCGGCATCCCTCCCTCGACGGGAAATCGTTAGCGACGTCAGGCGAGCGCCGGCCCGCCCGCCGCCGGCAGTGTGTCATGGGACGCCGTGAGGGCCGACAGCCTGGCTCGGCGGCGCGCGGGCGGCTGGCCGTCGTGAGCGACGCTCGCGCCTCGCCGCCGGCGCCGGCGCCGCGGCCGCTGGCCGGCCGCACCGCGGGCCGGCCTCGGGTAAGTGCGGCACGAGGTGTGCGGTCGGTGACATACCAGTCGTGAACGCAACGCCGGGATAGATGAAATCGGACTACGCGCTGAATGGGCTATGATTGGCCTTATTTTTCAGTGGAGTACACGCGGTAGAGATATTTGTCACTTCAGCTGCATCGGCGTCGAACGCGTGACGAAAGAAAAGAATGGGCTGCGTTTAGACTACGTTTAGAATCAAACTAGAGTCTAGTAAGTAGGTTTGCAAAGTAGGTGTGTCGTGATCATAAGCCCGGCATGAAACGTGAGTACTGTCAATGTGACCGACATTTACCCCATAACATCGTTTAATCGGTACGTTGTAGTTTTGCGTCTCTTATCATGGCGAATGTGATCCAAAAAGCGGTTCCAGTAATTCCGTGGGTCCGATAGTGCAGTGGTTAGGCTGCTTGCCTGGAACGCTGGAGGTACGGGATCGATCCCCGCGGTGCCTGCCGTTTTTGTCAGGGTGGTTGACAGGCGACGCCATGTAGTCTCAGCGACTGTGTGCACCGTAGAAAACCACTGTCCAGCGTCACTATCGGGAAGGTGCGTGGCATGGTATCCTGTGATGTTTGAATCACCTCTTTGGGAGAGGTCTTCGCCTCGACTTTTGTGTAGATTCAACCGTTTAAGGAGGGTTCTTCCAACCCGAGCATACCTACCCAAATAAGGTCACTTGTTGGCACATGGCATGGCCGCAACAAAACGTACATGCCAGCCTGAAATCGCCAGAAAAACGCAAAGCCTATTCCTGCCAAAAGCGCTTGTTCCGGTTGGACTGCCCTTTTAGGCCTGTTCTGGTGCATGGGAAGTGAGGACAAAGAGACGCGGATAATCATTCCAGTAATGATTCAGGCATTGTTAAGCTCCATTCCGCTCCCACTGGTTAGTCCCATTCTTGCTACTATAGACACCTGAATGCCTGATCGGGTGGGACGAAAGATCCTTGTTTGCTGGTTTCGTGATGGACAGTGATCGTGGCGATGTACTTGAATTGATCATGTGGTCCAAACATCGCCATTGCGGCGCGCTCGTGACGGATTTTGAACTTCCTTGTTACGTCTGACGTTCTGTGCGTCCTGTACCAAGCAATGGACTGTGATATGTTTCAACAAATCCTGCCACTGGACACCAAATGTATCGTTCTCTTTTCTCGAAAAGATCATTTGACACCTCTGCTTTCACTTGGTTTTAGTTGGAAGAATCCATTCACGACGAAGAAATCAGCATGTTTCAAATAATATGCGTCAACTAGTTCACTATGTGTGACACCTTACTCCACCACGGGCATGTCGACTAGCACCGCTCATTTCTGTCTCGTGCATTGCACCCCTTAAGGCTCTTCACGTACGAGTGGCTGTTCTCAGTCCAACGCCACGCACTCGAGCAACGTGGGACACAACATTAAAGAAATATAAAATCAAGCGGCAATTCGTATGCTGCTACCAACGGCCGTGTACACATTGAGCATGTGACTACTCAACCGCATACTCAATGGATCAAAGTACACCATGTAAAAATCCATATCAACGGGCACCAATGCGTGGCAGGTCAAATCGCTACGTTTCCGGAACGTTCTCAGTTTCCCTTTGAGTGCCTCGATTTTGGTCCGGGCATTTCTGTTGACATTCTGCTGAAGAGATATGGGCCAAGAGAAGCAAATTCTCGCTATGGGCGGCAGCTTATCCCGCCGTGGGCGTCTTCATTGAAAGTGAACATTGTTTTCCGAGAATCGCGTAAGTGGAGGAGGCTCTCCGACTCTCTAGCGCACTGCGGGAATGCGGGGCCGCTAGATGCTTGAAAATGAGCCAGCCTGGCCCCCTCGGCACGTCGATTGCGTGGTCAATTTGTCGTCTGGCTGGCGCTACTCTCCCTGAGAAGTTCATTACCTTTAAGATCCCTTGCAAGTTTTGCTGGAGTAGTTACCAAAGACACAAAGACAATGATGCGCATGAGAGATGCCCGTTCAGTATGTTGTGGTTGATGGGCTGTTCTGGTGAAACTGGTGCCGAAGTGATGTGTGGTCGAAAGGAAGTCCAAAGTATTTCCGGTTGCTATTAGCAATGTGAACATCTCACGACAAAAACGGGTCAAAAGCAATGTCGAGGTATGGTACGACAGGCTCTGACTTGATCTCCCCGAAAGATGATGCCAATTGAGGGAACCCCTTTCAGGTTTTGCTGGGCGCCAAAGACCGTCATTTTCGTTTTGGCTGCCTTCACCATCAATGAATGGACCAAGCAAACCATCGGCAGACTAGAGTACGTGTCGCGCCCCGCAGTGATGACAACGCTGGTGTCACATTTTCGGCTGCATGCTGAGGTGGAGCCCCCGCCGAGCCCGACATCGCTCTGCTGCGACGGGGGTTGTAGTCTGCGCCCGGTGTCGGGGAGGGGAGTGGGGGCGCTGACTGCGACTGGCTGTGTGTGGCTACCGAGGTAAGACTGAAGTATTCGGAGCCAACATAATGCAGACGCATTTTGATGAAAAACATGGAGCTGTAGGTCAAAACATTTGCTCAAGACAGTCATGGTTAGCAAAGGCATTTCAAGCCCATTCATCGCACATGAATGATATTTGATAGTTCGATAGTGATAATTGATCAGCGCTGTTTTGGCGCTGTGGTCTAATGCCGGGCTAGGACGAGAAGGTCATTCTGAGAGGGGCAAGGATCAGCCTCGCTTTGGACAGCCCGCAAAGAGATCATTATCCACTGCGACCACGGAGACGGATATTACGCTGGCTGTGCCGGAAGATGGACCGGCTTCATGGAGAAGGTGAACAGTGGCACACACACACAGGCAGAAGGGGAGGCATCGTCTTTAAGGCAAGCGATGATGACGGTGAGCATTTGCTGACTAGGTGCGCCTAGGCACAGTCGGCCCTATCGCTCCGAGTGGCTCCCACGTATAGTTGCTCCATGCGTTTCGCAAGCGGCATATCCTGCGCTGCAGTTTGCCACGCTCGGTAAAAGACAGCTTGGAGCAGGTCGTCGCATTGCAGGGTAGTTGACATGCCTTCTTCGTGGAAGCCCAATTACCAGCAGTTGCTCCTGCGCAACGTGTGATGCTACGCCGAGAAAATATTTGTTAGCGGGTTTGTACTGGCCGTTCGGTCTACCGAATCATAAGTCCATGTTTTCACCGTGACATCCAGATATTTATGGAGTTTATGGGAAGCCGGATTTGTTTCCGGGGAATGCAGATCTGCACTGAGAACGAGTAACAAAAAGCGATTCTGCTTCATGGAAAATAGTTGTGTCAAAAATTGCTGAGCAAGAAGTGAGCCCATTGGCCTGTACCCGGTTTGCGGTACCCTGAAATCGCAACAAATGCATCAAAAATAAGCTGTGAGGAAAATGTGTGGCTACCCGTGTTCGGTCCGTCCTCGACATGAGCAGGACGGCCCATGAGTAATCGTCGGTGCCAGCACCCCACTCCGTGTGTGATCAGGCTCTGACTGGGCCGGCGTTGAGGCACTCTTGGTAGCGTCTCTTGTGAAACAGGAGACACAGATGGCCTCTTATCACCTCGCAAGGAGTGCCAGACAGGCAGGCAAGGCCCACAGCCGCTTTGTAAGTCGCCCCGGCGCGGTGCCTTCCCGGGCGGGGATTATCTGTTGCCAGCGTGCCGATGCGTCGTGGCAGTGTTTTTCAGCCTTTTGTCGCGTTAGGGCCGTCGTGCAGCGCCCAAAAGCTGCAAGATATTCAAAGGATCTTGAACGAAGGGGGATTAGCATTCGATGTGCTTTCCTGGCATGCTGAAAAGTCAGGTCAGGACCTGGTTCGACGCCGCCTCGCCTCGGGTAATGGGGCTGCGCTCAAGGGTTACGGTTAGGGCATGAGCTTAAAACGCATCGTGGGTCTGCTGTCCCGGGCTGGTGAGGACGTCGGAGCACTGAGCAAGTAACCTCCTTGCTTTGGATCAGTCCAGACTCTCAACACTTGAGAACTGCACGTGTCGGATTTGCTTTGCCACATAGCATTGCTTCTTCCCAATTCACTGGATCGTTCATGTAAAGAACGTTGACTAAGTAACGCGTATTCCATACTGTGTGTGTCACCCCACCACAGATCTCTCCGTCTCCTGGGGCTTGCACATGGAGGTCCGCCTGCCCAGCCCGACCTTCACCCCCTCCGACAGATGCGAGTGGCCAGCCACGGTGAGCTCCAGACCTCCGCGACAGACCTCCGACTCCTGACCTGCGGGCGCAGGCCTGCCGTTGAGCTCGGCGCGGCCCCGGCGCTCCCGCCCGGGCCATGACCGCGGCTCAGAGGTCGGCCGCGCCGGCGGCTGCGGCGCGGCTGACCGCGGAGCGCCGCCTCGCCGGCAGCCCGCCGTCGGCCACCCGCTCGGCCCCCTCGCCGTCGCCGGCCACCATCGCGGCCGTGCAGTCGCAGTTGGCTCTCAGC
Source organism: Pollicipes pollicipes (assembly GCF_011947565.3). NCBI lineage: Eukaryota > Metazoa > Arthropoda > Thecostraca > Pollicipedomorpha > Pollicipedidae > Pollicipes > Pollicipes pollicipes. The sequence continues at coordinate 31,427,283 of NW_023597034.1, read as the reverse complement.
CGCTTCAGTCTGAACGACGCCGGGCTCGACAACGAGTTCGACCTGCTGCTGGGCGCGGTGGGCGACTGCGGCCGCCGGCAGCGGTGCACGTTCCTCCTGCTGCAGCCCGTGTTTGTGTTCCTCTGCTTCGTCTACTTCGGCCAGACGTGGCTGCTGCTGGAGCCGGCGCACTGGTGCCGCTCCCCGGAGCTCGACGCGCTCGGCTTCGGCCCGCGACAGGCGCGCCGCCTGTCGGTGCCGCCCGACGAGCACGGCGGCTACGACCAGTGCCGCACCTACGACGTCAACTACACCCTGCTGGTGAGCAGCGGCAACTGGAGCGGCCTGGGCCCCGGCACGCCCACGACGTCCTGCCGACACGGCTGGCACTTCGACTTCGGCACCCTCTACCCCACCGCCGTGTCCGAGGTGCGTGGGTGCCCGGTGCCGTCGGCCTGTGTCGGCGGTGTGGAGAGTTGCGACGCGGCGGGCCTCGGTTGAATGCTGCGGAGCTGCGTCGCGTGTCTGGGGCTGACAGCCTGACAGCTGACAGCCTGACACTTCTGGTAGGGTGGTGTCACTTGGTGATCGCATCCAGGGTGCAGCCAGAATTCTTAGCGCTGATCTTGTAGAGTACGCATCACGCAAATTTTTCACGTCATGTCGGGAGCTATCCATGATGGAAAATACAAATGCAGACCTAAGGAAGACCACTCCTCTTTTCCCTTGCTGCGCCCCGGGTTGTGTCCAACGTCGTTGAATATCACTGCAGCGTAGTATTTCTGCCATCCCGAAACGGATTAAGTGTTTGTGCGAGTCATGGATCTCATTGACGTGTTGTTCCCCACACAATATTTCCAACGGTGATTTCTGCGCACTCTCTTTATTTTTTATTTTATTGTTTACCATTATTATTTTGACCGTTGCGCAAGCTGAGTTATCCAATATTAGTTGATCCTGGAAAGGACCTGAGCCTATTGGTCGTGTAGTTATGCATACTCATTCGCACCGCACTTTCGACAGCCTCTGGCTTGTCCGAGCTTCGAACTCACGTACTCATGTAATGTATTGCAATGCAACAATGCACGCTCCCACGGTCACGAGTCAGGCATTGTATTATCTTCGCACGCAACGGGCACATCTCGTGTATGCATGGTAGGCCGACCGAGCGTCATCACGTCTGCCTTTAAATCGAGCACATCTTCCAGCCGGTGGTCGCATTTTTGACACCACCTTTCATCGCTCACTTCTTGGCGCGCGTGGCATCTGCTCCCGTACCCCGACACTGCTTCGCGCGCCTTTTTCAGTTCGGCTGGGTGTGCGAGAACGCCTGGCTGAAGCCCTTCGTGTCGTCCATGTTCTTCGTCGGCGCCGTGATCGGCACCATGGTCTTCGGCTACCTCGCCGACAGGTAGGCCGTGGCGGCTGCCCTGCAGCTGTCGGGTAGGTGGTCAGCTAGCGCGTGTCGGGTGGTGCGCTGTCGCCTCTGACCAGACAGCGCCGGGGCAGCTGTCCGGACAGCCAGAGATGGGAGCCCGTCGCGCCCGCCGCTGCCCCTGACCCGGTCGCTGCTCTGACGGACGGTGCATGCCGGCAGGTTCGGCCGGCTGCCGGCGCTGGTCTCGGCAAACCTGCTGGGCTGCTGCGCCGGTCTGCTGACGGCCGCCGCCAGCGGGCCGGCCAGCTTCGCGCTGGGCCGCCTGCTGGCCGGCGCCACGTACGACCAGCAGTGCGTGCTGGCGCTGGTGCTGCTCAGCGAGTCGGTCGGCGCCCGCTACCGCACGCTCGTCATCAACGTGCCGATGGCCACCTCCTTCATGCTGGCGGCCGTCTGCCTGCCGTGGCTGGCCTCCGGCCTGGCGCACTGGCGCACACTGGCGCTCGTCACTGGCGCGCCGATGGCCGGCGCCGCGCTGTACGCCTACACGGTGCCCGAGTCGGCGCGCTGGCTGGCGCGCGCTGGCCGCACCGGCGCCGCCGTAAGCCAGCTGCGCCGGCTGGCCGCTGAGAACGGCCGGTTCGTGCCCGACGCCGTGTTTGCGGCGTTCGAGGAGCGGGCGCGGCGGCGCGCGGCGCAGCAGCGGCAGTCGGCCTCCGTGGCCGAACTGTTCCGGCGGCCGGCGCTGCGCGGCCGCACCCTGGTGCTCATGTTCACCACCATGGCCATGATGCTCAGCTTCGACAGCAGCGTGCGCAATACCAACTTCGACATCGACATGCGCGTGGCGGCCAGCGTGCTCAGCCTGATGGAGCTGCCGGCCGACTTGATCGTGCTGTTCCTGGCCGAGGCCGTGGGCAGGCGGGCCACGTTCAGCGGCGCCCTGCTCATGGCCGCGCTCAGCTCCCTCATGCTGGGTCTCACCCTGCACGCGCGCACCCTGCCCACCGTCTCCACCACGTTCGCCATGCTGAACCGACTTTTCGCGACGGTGGCGGCCAACATCTGCTGGCAGGTGGGCATCGAGCTGACGCCGACCCAGGTGCGTTCGCAGGGCTGCGGTCTGATCCACGTGGCCGGCCACGCGGTCGCCTTCTTCAGCCCGTACATCCTGCACCTGCACCGGCAGATGCGCGGCCTGCCGCAGCTGCTGTACGCGGCGCTGGCGGCGGCTGGCGGCGCGGCCGTGCTGCTGCTGCCGGAAACGGCCGGCCGTCGCCTGCCCGACTCGCTGGACGAGGCCGAGCGCTTCGGCACCGAGCCGGCCGCCTCGCCTTGCCGGCCGAGCTCGCCGCGAGGCTCGCCCGCGCGCCGCCGCAGCGTGCCCTACCGGATCGCCCGTAGCCTGGACGGCCTGTGCCGCGCGCCGGCCGCCACCAGCCTGGAGGCGGTGGTGCCGCCGGCCGGCGCCGGACGCGCGGGCTGCCTGCAGCCGCCGAACGGCGCGGCGAGCCTGCGGCCGCTGGACGCCGCCGGCCGCACACCCAGCCACTCGCGCACCGTCAGCCTGAGCGCGTTCGGCCTGCTACAGGCCCAGGTGCGGTTCGCCGACGATAGCAGCGACAGTCTGAATGTGCTCGAGCCGAGCCAGCGGGGCGCCGCCGGTGCTGCCCCGGGCGTCGGCCTGCCCGCGAATCTCGCCACCCGAGAGTTTCGTCCGAGCTTGCTGTAGGCGCTGATGACCATGCGTGTAAAGTTAGTAGCATGGCGCTGTTTCAAGCGAGAGGAACCCAGAGGTCTGTCCTGGCCTCTCGAGTACAGTTATGACACAGACAGTTATAAATGAGTTGTGCAACTGGAATTACTGTCGTTTTAGTTCGTGGCGTGATCAAATGCAAGCATAGAAAATGGCGAGTTCGTCGAATGACAATGTTAGGAAGCTACTGCCTTGGTGCAAAAAATACACGACGCCCGTTTTTCCTGATGGAAGCATCAACAGCCGAGGCAACCCGACGTGTCCACAAATCCTCAAGGTAATACACTCCACCATCTCGTGCGGAGTAGTGGAGCACTGCTGAGCGACAAGACACTGGTTGGGATAGCATCTCACCCATAGGCGTAGGAACGTTCCAAAAAGTGGGGTGGGGGCCAAGCTCAGGGTGTAACTCAGCAACTTTTTCTGGAAAGCGAGCCCGATGACCGGGGGGGGGGGGGGGGGTAGGGATGGAGATTGTTACCGCTCTATATGCAAATGTCATGGCTGCTATGCTAGATATGCATGTAGAGATGTTTCTCGCTGGTGCACAGTCTTGCCTATTCGACCCGTCTGTCATTTGGCAGATAAGGCTATCCAGCCTCCCAAGATTATTCGTTCACTTTAATATTATCTTTCCTGAGGAGGCAAAATTCCACGAGAGGGTAGGCATTTTGGGTCATCGACGAAGCGTCTGCCTCCACAGTGTGGACGCCAAAATACGGCCGTTATATACGTATATATATATATATATATATATATATATATATATATATATATATATATATATATATATATATTATATACGTATATAATAGTACGGCCAAAATATAGGCTGATGAGAATTTTGAAAGTGGATCGATGGCTCACAGTGCGACAGATTTGTCAAGCGCCTTCACTTCGCTGGCTGCTTTTCGAGAGATAAGACTTGTAGCAGAATTTTAGGCGGAAACAAATTCGGGCGCTTGAAACTGCTAGAAACAATGTTACAAAAGCCGTAGCAATGAGGATTCTCTTTGAGAACCAAGCCACATGATAAGGCCCATCTGTCATATGTACCTTATCTGGGCCCTGCTCACGTCCGCCGTCGGTGGCCACTGCCCTGGCCCGGATGTCTCTCGCATGCTTTGTTGCATACTTTTGGATCAGCTTTACTACTACATGGTGTATGAAACATGTGCTGGACACCTGCAACAGCACCTTTTTCCGAATTATCCTCCCTGACATCACACCATCGCAGAAAAATAGCCTCAGGGAAACCGTTTCCATTAGGTATGAATTGACCCAACGGACACTACATTGCCCATCATGGAACGTATACGACTTGATCTGCTTTTGCGTGTAGGCAGGGGCGTAGCCAGGGCCTTGCCGAGGGGGAGCACAAGGTTGACGAAAGCCCATCTTATCGTGCTTCCCCCCCCAAATCCCCAAATATGGGTTACTTGTTTACAAATGGCACGCTTTTCTTCGTTGTATTGTTGTTTTTACCTTGCAACCAGAACAGAAATCAGGAGCTCCGTGAGCTCAATTCTGTTTGCATTTTGAGGTCAATAAACTGCAGAAATCAGGCGGTGAACGACTGCATGGAATAAATAACCGGCGCTCTTAATTTACAATGGTTAGTTGACTCTTTCTAAACCGATAGAAGGCAAAAGCTTTGTCAGAATTTTTGTCTGGGTTTTGGAGACATTGAGGACATCGCGAAAGTAGATTGTAGATCGATATGTTTGATCCAAAGTTGAAAATGAAAATTTGATTGCAGATCGAGTGGTCAACAATGTATATTAACATGGCCAAGCCATGTTCGTCTAAAAATGTTCACCATTCAGCCAAAATCGATCAGTGGTACAATTTATGTCACGTGTTTTTAACATGCGCGCTCGCAAATCTTAGAAACAAAAACCTCGGCACCAGGCGTTGCAGTCTTCATAGTCCGTTGAGCGCTAGCCCAGTGGCTAACTTTTAGCTGTGGCCCATCGGTGGACGAAAATGATGACGCTTCTGAATTCATTATCTTTAAACACTTTAATTGACTAGTAATACAAGTTATGTGACGTAATTTTGAGTCTGCGCACTCGGAAATCTTACAAACGCAAGCCTCGACCCCAGGCGTTGCAGTCTCCGTAGGCCGCGCAGCACTGGTCTAGCAGTTATTACTAAGTTATGGTCAACGGGTGGACGATCATGACGACTCTTCCGAAAAAGTATCCTTGAATGCTCCATGACATCAGTTCGTACATTTAGAGGGCAGTCTGAGCGCATATTTCACGAGTGCAATTTTTTGACTGGTGAAAAGCACGGATTGGCCCTTAAAGCACCGCGAAGTGGGGCTGGAGTCTGGTGGTTGAACTGGAGGAGTGAACGTAAAATCTCTGTTTTTCGTGTTTCCGCAGCTATTCATCTATCCAGAAGACAGATTAACACGGCGTCCGCCGCTTGGTCGCACTTGCAGTGGCGGAAACTTTTTGGTTTACGGAAGTTGCAGCCCAGACCATCCTTATCCTTGCCCTCGAGGATGCGGATTGGCATGTTCAGGCCTTTTGATATAATTTGTTTCAGCAATACACTCTGAAAAAAATGAACGTTATCAGGCAAACATGGCATGACCCTGCTCATTTTTAAGCTCATTTCGACCTACCCTATTCAACAATAATGAGACCCCCACTCTACTCAACAATAATGAGACTCCTTACTTCCTTCCGGGCAAGGGAAGTAGAACACCAGGGGTATATCACCGTTTCTGAAGGGCCATTCCGTCCCATCGCAAAGTGTCTTCTGGCTATCATTCCGGTGACATGGAGCGGGATCTCCTGGTCGATCCAGAGGCCATAGTACAGGAACCCTCATTGACGCAACAACATCCTTGATCACCGCAAGAAGTCCAGTAATTGCCACATAGATTCCAGCTCCGTGTTTTTCTGTGTTCTTCGGAGATATTGAGTTCTCCCTGACCGTAGATTGCAAATGGAATGGGGTTCCTAATTTGCATTAACATGGCTAACCCATGTTCGTCTTAAACTGCTCAAGATCCTGTCAGAACTGATAACTGATAAGAAAACTACGTAATATGGTCTTGAACATGCACGCTTGCAAGTCATAGCAACAACAGCCTCGACGGCCGGCGTTGCAGTCTCCAGGCCGTGCGGCGTGGGCCTTGTCCCTGTAACACTGAGAGATGGCCAATGAGCAAACGAAAAAGATGACGTATCTTAAGCGAGATGGCTGGCGAAGTAGACAAATCGATGTGCGCGTTTATTGTAGTGCAAAAGTAAGCCAAATGCAGCCTTAATATGAAAAGTGTGGGGGGGGGGGGCAGTTAACATTGCTGCCCCCCACTTTGAAAAGTGGAGGGGCCATGGCCCCCCTGCCCCCCCCCCCCCCCCCCCGGTTGCTAAGCTCATAATCTCACCTTTACTTGGTTGGGAGACAAATGGAGCGCCAGTGATGCGTTAACTGGTACTTAGGAAGAAGATATCATGAAATGAGACCAATCAAGTCACTAAAACTGGGCATCGAGATCTTGGCCCATGCCTCTACGCAGCCCCGGGATATGTGGAAAAGCCGTACTCAACGAGTGACACTGTGTTGGGAGGTTGTTAGTGTTTGTCCATTTCCTTCATCTGAGTCACCTTGAAATACCTTTGCGATAAAAAGAGATGCATGAGCAAGAATGCGGGGGTAAGCAAGCTTTTGTGTCACTGTGAGCTTTTTGCCCACATTTGGCATCAGGTGAAGCTCCCATTGTCCGACATCTGATGAGTATTAATTTAGTTACAGTTGAGTCTTACAGCTAATGTAATATTCTGACCAGACGGCTCCGGCTGCTGACGATGTCTCGTTTGACCTTGAAAGTGTATTTGCCTTTGCAAAGCGGCCTGAGCACGTGGAGAGGAACATTTTATACTGATTGTGAAGTCACGCATAATTTTTTGCCTTATTGCTGCCAGCAAACAAAAAAGCATTGGCTTGTAAAATTGGCCTTAGAAACCTCCAAAGATGAAGGTATGTTTCAGTGACCTAACGTGACCTTGGGCAAATTTGTGTTACAACACGTGATAAAGCGATAGTATCCTCACAGACGGCCGAATTTAGTACGTTGCTAATTATCCAAATTTTGCGGTCTTCGAAATGCTGGTTCTCGTCTGCCGAGGCTCAAGCGCATTCTTCCGCAAAGCTGGTTATCCAGCCCAGTGGCACAAACTTGGGAAGCAAGGGATTGTTCTGCCCGCGAGGATGTACTTGTACTTGTACTTGCATTCGAGCATGCACTATTGTGTAGACGGTGGTGAAGAAGCATCGCTTAAATGCGTCCGTCTCTTTGCCACATTCGCATGGGTACTGAGACACAGGTTCTGTCTTGTAGCATCGGTAGGCTTAATTACATCGCACATGGCAGCACACTGCCTGCAGCCGCCGACCTCTCGTCGGCCCGCCCCGTCCGCCGTCGGTCCGCAGACTCGATCCGCATGTTCAGCGGTAATGACGGCCAGCGTGGCAGTCCACGCCTGCCACTTCATCCCTCCCGCAGTTATCGCTGCTGCTGTGGCTGCATGCCATCAGGTAGCTCTCGGAGCCGGTGCAGTCGACGTCATCCATGTAGAAGTTTTCTGGCCCCCCGGCGCCGTACTCGGAGCAGCAGCGGCTTGCTCCCTCGCTGAAATATAGATGACGTGTTAAAGAGACTTAAGGCGACAATATTTGTCTCACAGTTGATCTGGTGATTTTTTACACATCGTCTTTCATGATGCTGGTTTGCTTTCTGCTTCGTTGTCTGGGGTGAGGGCTCGAACAGCTGAGGAAAATTCAGCTTCCCTGAAACCTTCATGGACATCTGGTAATCACTGCCTACCTAAAGAGAGTTATTGTTTGCGTTATTACATGGGACGTATAAGACCATATGGTCGTACCTACTTTTCAGATGTGAAGGCTCATATGAAGTGTGTATCCCAAAGGCACCTTTCTCAAAACGTTCTCAAGCTTCAAGCACAACGTAAGTTCTGGTCTTTTCTTATGAAGAAAGCGTTCTTTAACGCGGTTGATAAGCCAGTCAAGTGGCTTTAGAAGCACAAAGCAAACACAGCAAGGTGATCATATTACAAGAAAAAAATGATATCAAATGATTGCTGAAAAGCTAGCATACTCCTTGTGCTGTCAGTTGTTACTTTCCAGTGTGGTAGCCCTATATTAATATGTCTGCTAAATGGTAACAAAAGATTCTTGTTGACGTAGACTTGTGATTCACTGATGGCCAGCGGCTGAGATCGAACACTTGTGACAACCACTCCATGTAACCATTCGCCTTGTTGCCCCGCACTTCTCCCTCCGGTATCCGGACGGTGAGCACGGTAGGAAATTACGCCGGCCACAAACAACAATGCCGAGACGCAGTGCGACATATGTCGATATGTCTATAAGATGTGACAGATCTAGCACGGCCGCACGAATCCGATGTGTTTCATCGCGCGAATGTTATACATAAACTTTAGCCCTTTCTTTTAAAAAGTTGGTGCCAATTTCAGCTATTGGTTTAAATATCCAAATTCAGCATGAGAAGACGAATCAGATCACACAAAAAGCGCAAAATGGCCAGAAATGGGCACATGCGGTTTTACCTTTGGACGGCAGAACCACATATTCATATATATATATATATATATATATATATATATATATATATATATATATATACATACAAGATTCTGCCGTCCAAAGGTAAAATCCCATACGCGCATCTCTGGCCATTTTGCGTTTTTTGTGTGATCTGATTCGTCTTCTCATGATGAGTTTGAATGTTTAAACCAATAGCTGAAATTGCCACCAACTTTGTAAAAGAAAGATTCGTGAAAATTTCGACTCATGGTTTAGATAACCGAATTCAACATGAGTAGACGAATCAGATGACGCAAAAAAGCAAGAGGGACAAAACTTGAAGTATGGTTTTTTTGGACGACGGAATTATACCGACCTTCATTTTTTCCAGACGTTCGCCTTTTTCTTACATTTTGTCCGGGGAACTCTAACGTACAGGTTTCCTGGAGCCTCATATAGAGATTTTCACTGGTGGGAAATTCGAGGGGATTTAATCTGGGCAGAACCTTGAACCACGCCTGATCTACACCCTTCACTAACGCTTCGCATGCTCATATACATGGCAGCCTTTGGTTCAGGGCGTTCTGTCTCAAACGCAGCACGATCGCGTTAAAAAAAAAACTTGACATCACCGGTACATACTTGAGGGTTGTTTTGAGATGGGGAAAGCATTCAATTTACATGTGTTATTGTTTTAAGACATTTAAGACATTTAAGGCAAGACACTACGTTTTATGATGAAACTGCATCATTTTGCGTTGATTGCTTTCGTTACGTCATACTAACTTTTTTAAGGATTTAATCCGAATCTTCTGGATGGATGGATTCGTGGGATCAGAGGTCACGCTAAGCGGTGCCTGTTGTGTAAACCCTGACCCCCACCATCCGATCGCGCAATCTCATGTCAACGGCAGGATTTGGTGGCGAAAGCTTAACGTGCCGCAATGCTCGGCACGGTCCGTCCAGCCTTCTGACGCCATCTGACCTTTATCGCGGTCGCTGCCACCGGCCGCAGGCCACATCGAGCGCCTAAAGCGACTTGAGCCCACCCCGCCAAGGGGAGGGGGGTCAGAAGGCAGCCGCTGTAACCAGCTGAGCCATCGGGACGGACAAAACTTACCTAATGCAATATAATCACGCCCTCAGCAAACCGGCATTTGTTTAAGTAGGAGAGAATATTTGTTGTGTGAATAAACTGTGTACATGCACATAATGAAGGCACATTTCTGGTGATTCCTCTTTAGTCGTTAAGGAAGATACGCTAATGCATGGTGCATTAGCACGGGCAATTAAATTGGCAATTTCAATCAAGAATGAGCAAGAAGCAAAGCTTAAGCTCGCGGGTTTAAGCACACCTTTTCAGGGAAGTCATTTTGACAGGCGATACGTGTACTCAAACCTGGGCAGCGGGACAGGGCAGCTTTAGCATTTAAAATGTGTCAGCTCTAGTGCCGAGGTTAGTGTTGCACCCATTTAAGATTGAGGCCATGTCAGCTTGTCTTGAAAACCGCATTGTAACGCATCATATGTACCGCAGCACTCATCGCCGCAGATAAAGTTCGAACGCTCCAGACACTCAGTGTCAGGGTCATTGGAAGCCATTGGATGACGTCAGATCTTCCGAAACGGTTCCCTGGAGGCAAATGGTGGCACGCCCTGACCTGTGTCAGATTTAAGCTGCACCCTCCTGCAAAGCCTGTCTGTCTGGTAACTCACTGGTGAGAGCACAGGACCTTCCCGATGGCTCACGTGTGAGAGCACGTGAATTCTCCAGTAGCTCACTTGTGAGAGCACGGGACCCCTCCGGTAGCTTACTTGTGAGAGCGCAGGACCCCTCCAGTAGCTTATTTGTGAGAATACAGGACCTCTCCAGTAGCTCACTTGTGAGGGCACATGGCCACTCCGGCAGCTCACTTGCGAGAGCGCAGGACCCCTTCGGTAGCTCACTTGTGAGGGCATATGACCCCTCCGGTAGCTCACTTGCGAGAGCACAGGACCCCTTCAGTAGCTCACTTGTGAGAGCTTCGGACCCCTCCGGCCGCCGTCTCGCAGACGTGTGGTTTGGCGTCCATAAAACCGCGCTAGGCCCTTGCGCATGTCGACAGCTTGTGTTGAACTTTTTGGAGAGGCAGTGAGGTCAGCGACGTTTCGCTCCATCCCGCGCGTCATTTACGAAACGCCAGACGTTGACGTCGTTGGCGATGACACCGGTGTGCCGACACCTCCTACGCTTCCAGTTGTCCCCTTCCAGCTGCCCTCTACCTCCTCATTTCGGCACAAGGTGCTTTACTGTGGTCGCTGTCGTTGCAGCTGCATTAAGACACGTCAGATCTGATGTGCCCGGGTTCCAATGGTCCCAGGACCCACACTTACCGCACTTCCTGTGAGTGGTCTCAAGATCTTAGTAACTGGCGGGTAGACTCGGTCCACTGGGCTGAGATTTTTACGTTTCTGCTATGGCCTTGCTGTATACTTGCTGTATACTATGGACTTGCTGTATACTATGTCCCCAGACGGCTCCGTGCCACTATTGGCAGTTTTAAGATATTTTAGTCGACCTGCAAAACCTTGAGTGACGAACACTGCCGCGAGTTTTGGCGCTATCGCAGTTTTACAGCACCTTCGCTGAGGCTGGGCGGCACTTATTCCGTATAATGGCCCTGTGAAAAATCGTGGCCAGATTTCTTAGCACCTGTGGTAGCATTCAGCACCCGCTATCCACAGTGGCGAATGAGCCCCTGCCATGACTGGTCAGCCCGTTGCCACCCTCGATGGAATTCGTCCCGCTATCTGGCCTGATGGGGTTACTTTCGTCTTACATTTTATGCTGCGGTCAGTGCCCGATGCGCTCTCAGAGAGCGCCCTTTCTCAGCTGCCCCAAGCAGACCAAACGCGCTTGGGGAATTATGTGCGTCACTTGCAAAATGAACGCGGTGTTATCCCTGCACGCAGAAGGCCGCGGAATTGAAAATGCTGGACCGTGGAACGACAGCCGTCCAGGATATGAGTCGGCAGAGCGTTGCACGCCTCACTGTTAGGCTGGTACATTGTTTGCCCCTGGCGTCCCAGAAGATAAGAGAGATTTTGTGGCTTGTAAAAGACCGTCAACTGGCCGTAAACGTCGGCGGACGGGCACGGTGCGACCGTGTCGTAACCGTGCATTGTAGGTTAGACTCTTTCATAGGAACCAGTCCCCAAAGCGAAATATTTGTACTGACTATGCACTTGCGGGATAACAGCTAAACGACGTTGTGAAGCAAGGATTGATTTGCATTGTGAAAAAGTATACTTTTTCATACAGTGCTCATGATCATTTGTGATTATTCTATATGAATAACACACTTCGGTGATCTCGATGTTTCTAGTATTCATGGCCACTCGTGGCCATGTGTGCTATATATATATATATATATATATATATATATATATATATATATATATAGAGGTGCATTTTCTTCCCACAAGGTCGACTATGCGGTGCCCCCTGGTATGATAAACATCACTTATAATACAAAATACTGGACTGTCTATGAAACAGGAGCTCAAGACCTTTCTTGCGCATCAGGTTGGGCTTATGGTCTTCATAAGCTTTTGTTAGCAAACATGATATCAAAAACTGTGTTTAAAAACGTTCGACCACAAAAATGACGTCACAGTGTCAATCTTGTAGTTGGCACAGGCCAATTAGGTTAAGAAATTAGGCATAATACTCACCTAAATCCCAATGATCGGCAGAGTACATCAGCACTGGCACCATTCCATCTGTCGTCGCAGACATAACCCCAGGCGCCGCCGAGGGGTCTGAGTTCAACCCGGCCGTGATCACAGGAAGCACCCCCAGCCAGCCGGTACTCATCTGAAAGGTCATCAGTACCAGCAAACCTTAATTTTTCACTCGGGATTCGCAGTGAATGTCGAGTAATTCAGTTGGAAAAAGTGAGTTTGAAGTGACCAAAGCTTGCGAAATAAATATTGAATCATTTTGAATCCTTGCGATATTGAGTCTTGCTCCCGCGTAACTGAGCATGAAGTTGTCCCGAACCCGTTGCCAACTGATGCGGTCCCTTATTGTTGATATGAACTCTGCAACTTATTATGGCAAATGCTGACCGCGTCCAGTGCCCACTTCTGCCAAGAGACGTCGCTTGCTTGTAGCGGTAGGCTCAAAACTGGAAAAGCAGTCTGTGCATAGGGGATATAGGGGAAAGAATATGCTTTGCTCAAGGCAGGGAAGGAGCCGCATGAATGCATGTTGCTCTACGCTGCGCACAGAGCAGGAAAAGCTGCGAAAAGTAGCCTAAGACTCGCTGCATTCGACCACCAGATAACGAACAAACTGGAAAATACGTTACATGCAAAACGCTCAGAAGTACTATGCAGTCAATGGAAGCAGAATGAGGGGAAAATGGTACTTCTGACCAGTACAACACAATTTTTATAGGAATACTTCAGTAAAAGAAACCCCATACAATCTGTTGCATACGTGTTATCATAGTCTACAGGAAATACACGTTGAATACATTGGCACTGCATGGTTTTCCAAACAGCTGTGGAAGTTTGAATGTTAAGTGGGTGTTTTCTGGATTGGAACATAACACACGCACGCGCACACACACACACACACACACACACACACACACACACACACACACGAGCATGCACGCACGCACGCACTCACACATGCACGTACGTACGCACGCACGAGTTAAATGAGAGCGATCTTGATTAAGGAAACGAGAAGCCTCCTCATGGATGGCTGAATGAATGAAAAGATAATTGTAGGCGCCAATCGACCTGTGGAGTTAAATTAACGTTACAATAATTTACGTTATACTAATTTACGTTATACAATCGAGGTGCTTAATCGAACGACAGCATTAAACCACGTCGTTCGCATACTCAAGCTCTGTAAGAAAAACGCATTTGCCCTCTCTGGGTCATCTCACTGCGAACGTTTCCACTTACAGCCTTTAATCGCAACAGCAGGACAGACGCGTTCCGTGCACGTGCCCGAGCTGCAGGTGATATTGGAGCGGTGCTGAGAGCAGTCCTGTTCGAAGGTGCATGGTTCACCGACGTCCACAGCTGTAATCAGCCATACGTGAGTTGCGTGACTTTATCTGAGCTCATGGAACAAGGCACGGAAGAACAAAGGAATTTTAAAGCTTCGGAACGTCGAAGGGCTTAGGGGTCCAAGGTACTGAAAACCTGGCTTTGCTGGTGCAGGCACCAGTTTTTTCAGTTGCACTTACGAGTTTTTTCAAGCTTTGCGACACATGAACGGCCACCTTTAGAACAAACCGTATCAACAAACTGTCTCCCACTTCTTTCGTACTGCAGTAAGTCTAAAATGGTACTTTTGAATCAGTAGTTTCCATTTCAAGGCTGTCCACTTCCTTGTTCAGAGTTTTCTCTTCCACGCTAAGCCCCTTCGATGTTCCGAAGCAGTTAGCAAAGCCTCTTGGTAGGCTCGGACTACCACGGCCTTAAACGTGAGATGGTCAGCCTCCTCACGAAATACCTTCGATTTCTGGGAAATCATTTAGCGACAGGCTCCTTCATAAACATCAGGATAACGTTGCTTAAATGTCGCGAGTCGACTGAAGCTTATCAGTTTCGTTGTGCCTCGTGTAGAGGCACAACTCGTGTTGTGCCTCTACAGCGAGGGTGGGCAGGTCGGAACTGACAGTGTTCCGTATATATACATATATGCAGGGATCTATGGATCCTTTACACATTCCTTATACATGTGTATATATGTAAATGTGTATAAATATATATATATATATATATATATATACGCATATGTATGGAATATACGATGTATGTAAATATATATGATATATATATATATATATATATATATATATATATATATATATATATACACATATAGGGATGGGTAAACGACCTCACCCGTGAAAACCTCTTATCGATAATAAATCCACTTCATTTAAGTGCGGAGGCCGGGCCTGACCTTGGCGACACTCCACGTTGTCTCGGTTCCAGGATCCTGGCCTGCAGCTGCAGAAGCCATGGGTGCACACAGAGAGCGTCGTTTCAATCTGCAACAGGGTGAAGACCATGGTAAGGAGTGGAGTAACACGCCTCCAACAAATTCTTACTACATAGTTGCTTGCTTGCGATGTCACCGGCACCGCCTCCCGCGCCGGTTCTGCGGTAAGATTATGGTGCCGGTTTCCAGTCGATCCACGTGCCACGTGGCAAGTGGCACGTGCAGCGTGACGTCAGCCGGATGTTCATAGAATTCACATGATCAGAGGTGCATGTTAAGCGTGGGTGCCACTGGCCCAGGCCGGGTGGCCGCTTGGGTTCCATTACGGGGAGTGCTTAACGGCGTGACCCGCAGGCGCGTGCAGAGGTTTGGACTCTCGGTCCCCCGTGAGCTAATCACATGCAGTTATAGTATGGTTGGTCAAATATTAACATTCCATTAAAAATGGTTTGTCATTTCAATACAAATTGTCTACCCCATTTTCACATGCAATCTGCGTTCACGAGTTCTCCAATATTTTTGTGGAACCCATACAAATTATGGTGAATTCCATCGGTGCTATCCGTCCAGAACGAGTCCATTGGAGACTAATTGAGTCCAGAAAGTCCAATTATAAGCTTCCTATAATCAGCAGTTAATTTCATGAGTCCCGTAACGCTTGGTTCGTTCCGCATTTGGACTTAAAAATGCAAAACAAAATTGCATCTGATGGTGACTTCTGGCTTCTGTTTCGGGACTTTGGTACGGCGCATTCATTCGGCACGCAGTCGGCTCGGGACCAAATTTCTAGATATGTTTTTATCAGAGCTATGCAACGCCACTGCCATCGGCGTGTAGCACTCGATGCAGAAATTCTGAAGAAACCATCTGTCGGCAGAAACGTCATGTCAGTGTCAGCGGACGCTGCCACCTGGTTCGGTTCGGAAAGACAGGCGAATACCCGCTAGATTGGAGAACAGGGCTGGATGAGGTAGTGCATGATGTTTCAGTTAATCTGGGCCGCCTGCTGGTCCACTAAGAACAGCATTATTTTTTCGTTTTTTTATATATGATGAGACAGGTGATCCATTGGTTAGTCCAGTGTTGCAGGGGCCGGATTTTGGCACAACCCATATCCGCGTAGTCCATGGCCACTTTGTGGTACCGGCCTTGTCCACCAGATTCGATGAGGATCTGTTCACATCTTTTGCGTCGACCTTCAGCCAGTTGTTTAGATGACGGGATTTCCCTAGTTTTTGTGTGTTTAGATGATGACGTGCTTAACTTGTTGAAGGCTGCTTCTTCTCCGATCTCTTTTTCCGTCTTCGAATACTCTCCAGGATTTGCATGCCAATGACATCTAACAGCCACAGCCTTCGCGGCCGTCTTCTTTTCGATGACAATGCAAGAAGTGCACCAGAGTCTTGGTCCTCGCCTCGTGCTTGTCCACAGATAATTTAGCAGAAGGTCGACTCCACAGTCATAGGACCATTTTCACTTGCCCCCATAGCCCTGCCAGTATGTCCTACACTTGTCAAGGTCAATGAAAATACTGATTGCGGCGTCGTGGCCGGTGTGACTGGATGAGTCGGCTAGGCCCACGTTGTGTAAGTGAGTGTGGCCGCTTGTGATGCGACTCTAAATGAACAGGAGGTGCGGCCAACTTCAATAAGTATTACGTTCAGGCTCTTAGTTGTCCCTGACATTTTCCATTGAATAGCTTCTAGCTCCCCTCAACCCATCATTGGGGCCGCGTGCCCTGGCCGACATGTTAGGTTAGCGTGCCGACTTGTGCTTGTCACGGGGTCCAGTAGATACGAATCAGGCAAACCATGAGATGGCTATGCCGCTATGCTAGCAAGCATACGAAGCATGCTAGGTGATATCAAAGTGTCCACTCCGCCTTATTTCCTTACGGCATACGGCAGGGGTTTCCATTAAAAGGAATGTTGCACATTTTGATATGCTGAAGCAAGCATGAGGTATAATGTAATAAGCTCAGTTGCAACTATTAGTATACTTTTAAGTGGCAAAGCCTGCTCTCGGGAACACAACTTCTCTGTGTAGTAAATATGCTCCTGAATGCATCATTGTTTGATTATGTCGTCATATCTCACACAACATCGATTGAGAGTCAATTGAGGGCAAGTGTATCTGAAAATCGTGCTCACGAACGCCAGATATTAGTGATTCGACTACTATCTCTTCCCTGCGCTTCATCACCGCATGGCTAATGGAATGGTAAGATTTGAATGGTTATTTTGGTGTCATGGGTGCCCGGGTGACCTTGGAGTAGTCCTCCCGAAAAAGTCTGCGCAGGAGTGTAGCTCAGCAACTAGATCAGCTTTGGTCTTATGAAGGGCAAGGCTGTGAACGGCACCAAATGCTCTTCAAGATGGCTATTTTAGTTCAAAATTTCATACAAATTTAGAACACACCCTTTTACGTCGCCATGGTGGGCCGGTTTCTCGCTTCTCGTCACGACATCCGCAATAGCAGACATGAACGCAGCGGGCTTATTCCGGACTTCTCGGCCAGCTGAAAAGAAAACTGTTCGGACGTCGGAGACTGGGTCATTCGGGTGACCCAGACTGGGTCGCGCTGGCGACCCAGACGGGGTCACTCTGGCGACCCAGACTGGATCACTCGGGTGACCCAGACTGGATCACTCTGGCTACCCAGACTGGATCACTCTGGCGACCCAAACTGGATCACTTTGGCGACCCAGACTGGATCACTCTGGTGACCCAGACTGGGTCACTCTGGCGACCCAGACTGGGTCATCGGCGGCGTCCTCGCATTGGGTGACCGAATCGAAGACTCCGTTCGAATGCAGATGTCTGCCACGATCTTGATGCCATGTGTGCCATGTGATTTAGCGCCGATCCTAAGACAGGACCTGCTCTTCAATCTCCTGGGCAGCAACTGCACGGGAAGAGGCGGCCGACGTTGAGTTTGGATTAGCTTCTCTTGCCTGCTACACATGCGCGCTGACAGACTGCGTCGCCAGCTTACCAGCGTGAGAGCTGTCATCATCACGAACCTAGATATGGTTCAGGCATAAAAACTCATTTTTGTAACTGGTTCTGATGCATCAGTATATATCACCTGTATGTCTCTGAGCATATTAGGCTCACCTGATAGTTTTCACTCGACGTGCAGGGCTCATCTGACAGCTCTCACCCCATGAACAGGACTAACCTGACAGTTCTTACTCGACATGCAGGACTCACCTGATAGCCCTCACTCGACGTGCAGGACTCACCTAACAACTCTCTGTCGACGTAGAGGGCTCACCTGACAGCTCTCACTCGACGTGCAGGACTCACCTAACAGCTTTCTGTCGACGTAGAGGGCTCACCTGACAACTCTCTGTCGACGTAGAGGGCTCACCTGACAGCTCTCACTCGACGTGCAGGACTCACCTAACAGCTCTCTGTCGACGTAGAGGGCTTACCTGGCAGCTCTCTGTCGACGTAGAGGGCTCACCTGACAGCTCTCACTCGTCGTGCAGGCTTCCCCCAGACGAGGCATCTGTGCGCACTGCGCACGTGAGTATTGTCTGAGGCCTTCAGCGCACGTGCACGTGCCGTCGCTGCCGCAGACCGAGTCGGGTAGTACATCAGAGCAGTCGGTGTCGTTTATGCAAGGGTCGCCGAGCGCTCTCCCTGCCAGAAGAGGTCAACGTTCAGGCCGCGTCGGTGGCGACGGCGTCGCTCTCGAGCCCCCACCGCAGCGGCAGCACAGCATCACTGCCATGCCACCCAACCAGGTGCGAACGCTATGCCCGTGACGGGCGTGCCATCTGAGGTGCGTCCGAACATGGCAGAACGTGACAGGGCGGGCGAGAGCGAAATGACCGGCAGCCTGTCACTATCTGGAGGCCTACACTCGAAACGGTGAAGATGGCTTCAGCCCAACATCCTACCTCTCGTGCCTTATATGGATGGAAGGCCAAATGCCGATCGTTATCCACGGCTTTTCCGCACGTCCTGAAATAGCCTGATGGACTGTGTTTATAGTAATGCATTAGCGACGGGCCCCAGACCAGAAACAGATTTTATATATATATATATATATATATATATATATATATATAAATATATATCAGTGAGTACAATTGCACCCTCTAGTAAATGGGAAGATTTCGTTGGGAATATTCGCATCAGACACCAAACAAAGCTATCGTGTCTTCTGCTTCTGATGACTGATCATGCAATGCATTTAGTCAGAGGCGAAACTGAGATTATGTTAGGTAATGCCAGGCGGGGTTAGGCAGCTTTTCTCAAGCTGTCGTCCATTAGCATGAACTCTGGCGGTATTATCACCAGATTATCGTATAATTTACTTACGGCGGCGGGTGTACCTTTACCGGAAGATGAGCTATCAATGCTTCGGTTTTTAACATAGGCACCACAATAATGAATAGCATGAATTGCCTTCAGAACTACAAAATGTTGCAGGAGCACTCAGGTTGTTTTACAGGGGCCTTTCTGGTTATAAGCAATGAAACATTTAAGCATCGAAATGCAAAATTTCAGGTGAGTACCCATAATGTGACCTGATATGAGCCCGTGTTTGAAATGGTGGCTATGTATTACGAGCGCGACCTGTCGCGCCGCGTGATCAATCACGTCATTACACCGTGTTCGTTGCGATGCTTTTTAAATGAGTTAGTGTCAATTAATAGCGTGCATGTGTTCACGCAAGCGTCAATGGCTGCATAGCGTTACATCTGCGATTAAATATCACAAACCACTGCGCAGAGGACTTCTGGTAAGCCGATAGATTCGTGACCTGGCCTACGACAAGCACTCTGTTGCTCTTAACGTTCGCAAAATGTATCATCTGACATGCATTTACTTACCTAGTTTTGATATACCCAGCCTGGTCTGTTATTCGGCTGCTTAGATCACGCATACATTTCTAAAAATTCCGGATAACTTTTAGATCGGAATCGAACATCGAAACTATCAGCTCGACGCGATGAGTGTGGCCGACTTGATGTAAACTTAAGCGGCCGCAGGTCAATGAAATGTCCGCGAACAACGTGCCCAGGAAAGAAGCCACAATCCATGGCTGATAAGCGGCCCCCGTCGGCCGTCATTGTGGTGCCAACCACTGCCCGATCGGCCGAGGAAGCCATGGTGTCGGGGGGGGGAGGGGGGGATAAGCGGCCCCTGTCAGTCGTCATTGTGGTGCCAACCACTGTCCGATCGGCCGAGGAAGCCATGGTGTCGAGAGGGGGGGGGGGGAGGGGCGCGGAGGGTGACCGTCCGTTGCGTATGGACGCAGTAGTGAAGCAACCCAGACATGCAGGTCTAAGCGCGCGAACGTTTCGTTTTACCCTGTTAATGACACGGTCCGCTTTCAATATTGTTTAAAGAAGCACTCCATAGAATCATTGTCAGTCTATAGAATAGTCTATAGAGTAGTCATATATATATATATATATATATATATATATATATATATATATATATATATAATAGTCTAGTTGTTCCCGCTGAAGTCGTCCCGAAGGAAACAGTGTGCACGGTGCATGTCACTTAAGAGGGGGATCGCATTAGCTGTGGATCATGAAAACTAACTTAAAACCAACACAGTTCAGCATTTAACGAATTTGGGCGCCTGTTCGTGCCTATATAATTACATGGGGTGCGGTTGACAGCAGTCTGGATGTCCTGCAAGCGGTCCGACAGAGCCTCCGGTATGGAGGAGATTGCTGCTACAGACTTCTCGACGTCGTCCAGCCGGTGGGAGACTAAGCTCTGGGAGTTCTGCGCAGATTTGAGCAGAAGTATTGAGAGCGTGTTCTCCGCCTCCTGCATAGAGTCTAGCCGAGATGACACAGAGTCGAGGTGGGATGAAATTGAGCTCTGGGTCTCTTGTACTGAGCTCAGCCATGCGGAGATAGAGTCTGGTACCTCTTGCATTGAGTCCAACTTTGCGGATACAAGACCTTGGACCTCCTGCATTAAGTCCAACCTTGCGGATACAAGACCCTGGACCTCTTGCATTGAGTCCAACCTTGCGGAGACAAGACCCTGGACCTCTTGCATTGAGTCCAACTTCGCGGAGACAGATCCCTGAGCCTCTTGCACTGAGTCCAGCTTTGCGGAGACAGACCTCTGGACCTCTTGCAGGGAGTCAAACCTTGCAGAGACAGAGCTCTGTGCCTCTTGTAGAGAGTCCAGCCGGGAGACAACGGATGCTAGTGTCTGCTTGATCTGGTCCAGGCCTTGAGCCAAGCTCTGGTGGGACGGATCGGCAGCGGCCCGCGCGGAGGACTCGTACAGTGTGGCCGGCCGCGCGAGCACCTGGTCCACAGCGGCGTCACCCGCGGCTGGGGCGGGCGACGCATCGCCCCTGGCCTGGCCGAGCGACAGGACCAACAGCAGCGGCAGCAGCATGGTGCGGCGAGGTCCGGTGACGCGGCACGACTGGGACCGGATACGGTGCGACGCTCATGCAAGGGGCAGCCCGCAGTGTTTATTATACGGCCCAACACGGCCGAGGACCTCCAGAGTCCAGACCTTCACCCTGTATATACAGACTCTCGCGGTGCCCGCGCCACGGCTGCCGCTTCGGAAGGCCCAGGACGAATGGAAATGGTATGGGCGGAAGTGGGTGGTTTTTGCATGCCACGCCCTATGGGGAGATTTTATCAAGTGCGCACTAACTCCGTTGGTGAGTTTCGAGGTTGCGCCATTGCCGGTTTCTAGCTCGTCCAAACTGTCACATCCTGACGGGGCCTGCCGGTAATGGTCACGGATCTGCCTGGATACGTCACTAGGGTCATCGCGACAATCACGGGCAGAGGATGCTGAACAGGGCTAGTGGGACCAAACTTCCAAAATGGGCATCTTACGGAGCAGTGATAAAATTGCGTTCATTTTGACCAATGTTGGAGTACATGCTGGCACGGTGGCTACAATCTCCAGCTAAATTCCCATTCTTCTTCGCCTTTGTCTTCATCGGCAGTCAGCTTGTTTGCATTTGAATGTGCATTTCTCATCAAACGCAAAAATTTTCGTCGGTCTGGTGCAGGCTTCAGTCAATCCCACCTCGGCGCCCCGTACCATTATCCTTACTGAGATAAACGGCGAGTGCTTCGTTTTCGGACAACGATGAACTTCTTGAAAGAAGGTCCTTGCGCACTTTGCACACACGATTTTGCCATGTGCGACTGTGAATAGATTCTGGACAAGTTGTACGAGGAAAGAGTTTAAGTCA
Organism: Pollicipes pollicipes; assembly: GCF_011947565.3. Taxonomy (NCBI): domain Eukaryota; kingdom Metazoa; phylum Arthropoda; class Thecostraca; order Pollicipedomorpha; family Pollicipedidae; genus Pollicipes; species Pollicipes pollicipes. The sequence continues at coordinate 31,405,353 of NW_023597034.1, read as the reverse complement.
CCTGTTTAGAAAATGGCGTCATTGACGAACAGATGGTTCGCGATGTTACCGCAAAATATATGCAAGACAACACCAGCGTTTCTAAAACAGCTGTAGGCCGCTATTTTCAAGAAACTGGATTTGCCTGAGCGTCTATTTATACTGTCTTTAAACACCAGGAGACTTGAGGGCATGTTCGGTTCAAAGAAGGCCGAAGGCTGGTGAAAATGACTTCAGAACTCGGGCGACAGCTGGTAAAGACCACTAAAATTAGAGTTTTTATATCGCAGTGCCTGCTGGCAATTGTGCTCGCATACAGCGGTCACAAGCCTGAAAACACAAGAGGAAGAGGAGCTAAGGTGCAGAAAGCGAGCAAAATGATCAGAAGCTTCTCGAGGCCAAAAAGGTGTAAGATGCGTCGGATTGGTTCTCGTCATCCGTGATTTGTGTCGAGGATCGACGTCCGGCAGAAAGGTCAAAGATACTGTGATGAACGACTGGTCCTACTTTACCTATCTGACACTCAGCCGCCGGCAAATTTAGGTTTTTAGACGCCCGCTGAAATGTATGTCGCCCTGATGTAAGATTCAAGCGAGGAAGCAGAGCAGGGGAGAGATGGAAGAGTTGAATTAGTTTTTATTCGGAGAGGGGCTTTTTCTGCAGACAGCTACAGCCCTCAGCTTTATATGTAGCAGTAAATTTTTGCAGAACACGTCTTGTTTTTCGGGTGGGGAATGACCTGGGAGCGGCCTCCTTTCAAATCAGACAACTTGCCCACCCTGGGGGTAAATTGTAGCACGTGGTGGGGGAAGTTGCGCGCATGTGTTTTGTCCTGGAGCGAGCTGTATCGCAAGCAAGCTGAATATGTTACGACATGTAAGACAAATGCACTCTTTTGTGCTTCTCTGTAGTTCGTCGCGATTGCTCAAGTAGCAGAGAAGTGCCTCGTTACAGTGAAAGAGGAACTAAGGTGCCGTGCTCAGGTAGTAGTAAATTGGTTGTAGTTGTTAAGGTAGAAATTATAGGTCTACACAGGTAATTCAATTCTTAACTTGTTTTCTAGATGGCATTAAGTCATGGTAATCATGTCAGTCAATCATTGACAGTAAAGCAGTCAACCGCATATTATCGGTACGTTGTATCACTGATCCATCATGCCTCAGGCAAAGCTGATGCAATATGCACTGCTCTAATGTTGTTTTTAGTGTGTAATACAAATGTACTTCCCACCACTCATTATTACATCAAATCGGTTTATTCAGGCTGTAAGGCCTAAAGCCCACATTTTCACCGTTCACTTTCATAATTCACACTACGTTCATAGTTCAACGACATGCAAAAAAGTATCTTTGTCGCAGTCATCCCAAGACCCGTGCACCATCCGTTTCATAGATTCAGAAAAAAAACTGCCCGACGCTACTTGGAAAAGATGTAATTCACTTAACTCTCCCCTACCCACGCGATTTGCTGGTGAGGCTCGTCATCACTCCGCATGGATGATGGTGATGATGATGATGATGATGGGGTGGACGATCACCCGGTCGGTGACTGTGCCCAGAAGGAGGAATGTGGGGGGGGGGGAAAGCATACTGTCACAAGAGCATGAAGGAGGTTTTCGCTTGCCTTTTTAAGAACGATGGCTAAGGCGGGTGATTAGTACAGCTCGTGACCAAATCTTGCCAGCGCACATTGCGCGAGTGAGGTCCTGCAACTGCTTGAAGACACCAGCTTGCCTATGTACCTCGAGAGCTGAACCCAACGTGCACTTCCCAGCTCCGACCATCAAAGAACATGTTGGGTATGATCAAGGAGGCAGGGTATGCGGTGGGTTGGTAGGCGAGATCGCACAAGTTGAAGGCCAGGATCTGAAACACCAGCCGTGGACTTACCCGGAAGCGCCGCGCAGGATGATGGAGAAGGTGGCCGCGCAGGCTTCACCCATGCCATCCAACTGTTATCTGTGTTATCCTCACACCATTGGGTGGCAATACGAGTGACTCGTTTCTGCCTTTTCAGCCGACCCAGCAGCCGGCAGTCAACGAGCGGCGAATTTGCGAGCTGGCCGGCCCGCGGTGTGGCGCCACCAGCGTGGCGCGAGGTGGCAGCAATAGCGCAGCAATCTACTCTCCGCAGAAAGGGAGGAAGTGCTCGAGTCAGCTGATTTGTCCCAAAAAGGCCAGTTGCTGCAAAGCTGAACATCCTCCCACACCTGTCCATCCGCTGCAGGTGACTGACTGGTACGCCAGGATCATACATATGCCATGTAGCCAACATTCCAAACATGTTAGCCGCGTTTGTCTTCTCACCAGGGAGTTCACTCGTTGTACGGTTCCGCGCACCAGATGCATGTCCACCCCCGTTGGCATACGATCAGGGGTGCTGGACTGTCGGAGCTGACGCTATGCAGACTGTGCTGTGCTGTGCTGTGCTGTACAGACAGTGCTGAATGAAGCAGCCACCTGAGCGCTCGTGCGGACGTCAGGCGGTTGCCTCCCTACGACATGTTTGGCAACCTTGCCGAAAATGGGTATTGCAATGTACGATAGCATTGCAAAACAAGGTCTGTGGCTATCTTCCTCCAAAAACGCTCAATCTAGAAGGATAAAACCGTGCTCCCTATGTCCCATTATTTTCAAACACACGTACGAACGCACGCACGCACGCACGCACGCACGCACGCACGCGCGCACACATGCATGCCCACACGCACACACACACACACACACACACACACACACACACACACACACACACACACACACACACACACACACACACACACACACACACACACACACACACACACACACACACACACACACACACACACACACACACACACACACACACACATTTTGAGGCTTAAGTCGTGTCAGCTCATCTGACGATGCTACTTTAGCTGGGGTATGTCGGACGAAGTTGTGAGTTCACGCGCATCCGCTGAAAGGAAAAGGTCCTAGCGAGAATAATGTTTAGCTTTGCCGACTTTACTGTTTCTCAGCTAGCGGGTGACATTTTTAGCTGGGGTGGTTTTGAGGGGTGAGCAGGTAAACATTGTTTGCCCGTAAAAGCTACTAAGACTACGGGAAACTTCTGTTGCATTTGGTATTCCCCATAAAGGTATATTCTTGGCATTCCACAATGCTGAGTATTATAACAGCAAACCATTATCCGTTGGTCGGATGTACAACGGAAAGCTAAGATGGCAGACTTGCCTGTCATGAAACACGGAATTATGTTTAATTCTGCTACCGAAAACATAAGATCTGACTGGGATTGCGGCGCTGTCAACATTTAGGGCGGGATTCAGAGCTTTATGATATATTCGTGCAAAAAATTATCAACAAAAGCTGATGCTGGAAGATAATTGTTCACTTTGGTAATCAAACTCTCCGCTTGCACCTCATGCGTACTGCTTACTAATATGTGGTTGTGGCCGGTGAAAATTATGCTGCCAGGTGCAGGCTATTACCACCTGTTAGCTGCGAAGCCACCGGCAACGTGGCAGGCTCTGGTGTGACGTAATGTTAGAGCCCTAGCGGCGAGCAGCTGGCGGATGAAATGTTCAACGAAGCAAAATAAGCCACGTAGATGTAGCAAAGGAATTGTAAGTACCTGAGGAGAATTTTTCTGCACGGTTCGACAATTTCTGTATCGATTCCCGTGCAACGGATGCGTATTGAAACGTCCAGAGTTTATAAAGTCCAGTGGTAAAAAAGTCCAGAATCGCAGCCTCCAGCGTTCATAAGATCCAGACAACGCCCAAAACCCCTGGATCGAGGAGAATCATGAAGTCCAGTGTTCATAAAGCCCAGTGGTCATAAAGTCCGGTGTTCAAAAGTTCAGCGTGCGTGAGATCCACGGTTTCGGATGCTGTCCCACTTCCTCGCAGCCCTTCCCCAAATAGTTTGGATATTGCCCGCTAGAGGGCTACCGGAGCCGATTCCGCTCGCCTCAGCCGACGAGTGACATGCGGTACAGTGCTGCCCAGTTAAACTACTGTGCATGGATATGGACAACGTTTTGTTTCAGCGCACAAACTTTGCCGCGTTAGCACGCCCTTGGCAGCAGGCGCATTAAAGAATTCAAAACTCTGATCCCTGGCTCGTGGCATCGGAAATAGCTGGTTATTCGGCAGCAGCTGCACGGTAATCGTGGAAAGCACATGTTGGGTTGGCTGCTGTTTGGTATTGTGGGCTATGGATGAGATTCTCTGGCATTTGGTTCCGTTATTTACTGTATGTGGTGGTGATTTTTTCTCATCGTTTTAAGCAGCTGATGACTGATATGTGAGGTTGACTGATCTGATGTCTGCCCCAGGTAGGCGTACATATAGATCCCCAGCTCCTGGCACGCTAACCTATATTGTTAGTGATTTTATTTGACTGATTCCCCCCCCCCCCCCCCCCTCCTCCAACAGTGCATTATAGCAGCAGCATATTATAGAACAGCAGTATATTGTTCTGAACACGACTTCACGATTGGATTAGTCATGATTTTACAGAAAACCGCACTTTGTAGCTTTATTTTATGTTTACGAGAACAAGTCTTGCATTGACACGAACCTTGAATTGGCGTGTGTCTTGTTCAATTCTGAGTACATTATGTAGCGCAGTTATCTTGCCGCCCACCGCTTGAGCCAGCCATAGATCACCGTCGAGTGCTCACCACAAACTGCCGCCGCTCCGAAACCAGAAAATCTAGGAACACGTTTTGGTATCAAAACACGTGCCATAATCACCGCCCATCATGGCGAGGGTTAAACGTTTTGCTAATAATGTTTTGCCAATTTTTTGGCTCATTTTGCTAAGAACTGAAGTCATAGCGGACAAAACAGGAAAAAACAATGTTTGTTTCCTTCCATAATTCCTTGCTCCTAGCTTGACCTCACGCTGACCCCGTCCCAAAAGACCAAGTCTCTCACAACAAGTTGTGCTCTGTCCATGGGCTGCCACCAAAAGGTTCCGATGCTCACGAAACTTTCCCCGTCCGAACAGCCAGAACATCTTCATTGACGCTCCAGACTGTTCGCACGCGCTTGGCGACAGGCAGGTTGGCGCGAGTGAAAATGGCGCGAACGATAAGATGATCGGCCAAGGCAACCGATCGCTGTTATCGCATAAGACGAACTGCAGTGAACGCATAAGACCGAAGGAAATATGACAAAGACAAGGGTACGTAATTTGAATATGATCATAATAGTGTTCAATATGTTTAGCTCCTTTCACCGTTTCGCTAAGTCTTTGATGATGGATGTAGGAGCACACAGTGCGTTTGCGGCAAGCCCAGTGTGTGGGGCATGCTACAAATGCTCTTGAGACGGGGAGTGCAAAAGTGTAGGCGTTAGACGACAAACAGCCGATCGCATATAGGAACACCGAGACAAATGTCAGAGCATCATGTTATTGCCGGTATTTAGCGAATACGCGGCCGGTAGGCAGTAGGGTGGCGGCAGGTTCTGCCATTTAATTGGATTTTTCCATTTCAGGCGGAGGCAGGTTTTCTCTGATGCGTGTCTCGGTTAATATGACAGCATGCCGTGCACTTGTGTTTCTTTTCACATTTTTTTCTGGTCTCCGTAATGTCATGCCTAGTTGTGAACGGAGTTATATAATGGGAGATATGTGTCACCAGAATTAGCGAATGTGTAAATTCATATCATGTGATGCTTAGAAATATGTGTTTGATGGTGATGTCCCTTCTGCATGCGTAATGTCGTACGCATGTGTAAGTACCTACTTTCGCTGTCTTACACATTATCTTATTGCTGCGTTGGATATCGGTAATGATGTTTCGTGAAACCTGATCGCTATTTGGTCGACAATTGTAACCACGTGAGGCAAGAATGTTTGCTTACTTCCATATTTATTTGCTCCTTGTTTCATCTCACACTGAGCCCGCCTCCCAAGACCGACTCCTGCGCAACAAGTCGCGATCTGTCTGGGGTCCGGTGCTAGACGACTAGGGCGTTTGAGAAATTCAAAGCGGGAAACATCCCCGTCCGACTAATTATGAATGTCATTAGAACATTTTCATCCATGGGCCGAACTTCACGCGCTTGACGACAGGCTGGCGCGAATGAAAATGGCGCGAATGATCAGCTGATCGGCCAAGGCAAGCGATGGTCGTAACCGAGTAGGTCAGAAGTCTGTGAACCAGGCCTCACATGAGGCCAAGGGAATTACATACACGATACATATATATATATATATATATATATATATATATATATATATATATATTTATATTATGGATATGGTAACTATAGTTGTTAATATGCACAGTTCGTTTCATTGATTTGTTACGTTCTTGGTAACGGAGGTAGGAGCACCGTGTGTTCGGGGCGAGGGCAGCAGAGAGTACTTTCAACGGTGCTTATTGCAAATGCTTTTGAAACGGGATGAACGATGCAGTAGACAATAGGCGTCTAACAGCGGGCCGTATGTCGCAACATAGCGTTCGTACCTGTTCGCGTACGTACCTGAACCACTGGTGGGTATCTGTTGACTTGAAGGAAACATGCGCTTGGAGCCTGCGTGGGGAGAGGTTAGAGGTAACATGACCCATTACACATGTCTCGTGCGAAGGAGGCGCCAGCTACGTAGCATGTACGGACAACACTTTTCGGAACATACAATTGGGTTTTGCAGTCATAAAAACAACACGGTATATATTCAGATCCACACCAAAGTGACATAAATTGGGCTTATGCGATGAGCAGAATGACAAATTGGGAAGAAAAAACGGGCTGCGCTTTGAGGCAGTGAGGCGATGAGGTGTGTCTTGTCAACCGACCTTGACCAACGGCGGATCCAGAGTGATAGGTGGTGGGGGTTGGATGGGGCTATGCCCCCTGTCTCTTCGGGTGAGGGGGCAATACAATATCACGATGAACGGGCAGTAAAATCTTCATTTGGTATACATATAACCTTTATTTCCAAAAGGCCTCAAAATCTCACGGGCACCACAAATAACCACAAATATTTATTTTCGATAGGCACTGAATTCCGGGCACACCAGAACCGGCCCAAGCCCTTCATTTTCTAATAGCACCAAATTTCAGGGATACAGCAGCGTTGTGCCCCCTACCCTGACGAAATCCTGGATCGGCCCCTTGGGCTAGGGGGCACCAAAATGGTCAGTTTGGAGCACGATAGCTTTCATTTCGCGGCACCATATCCTTCGTTTTAAAGAGCCCCTCTATCTAAATGGGCAATTCAAATGTCCCAAAGCTTTGGTTTTAAACGGCGTTCAAAATCTATGGGCATTACAATATCTATGCCTTTCATCCTTGCAAAATTCTCGATCTGCCTGTTCCACGAGAGAGCACCAAAAAACTTCATTACCGGGTATCTTAGTTTTTATTTTCCAGAGGCACACACTTCCTGAGGCACCACAGAGCAGGGGCGGGTCCAGAGGGCAAGAGGCCGTGGGGTCATTCCTCTCCCCCTTGGGCCCAAGGAGGTTTGGGCGCCCTGAGGAGGCACCAAATCTCATCGCAGAGGGGCAACAATACCTTCATCTTGGAAGCGCATAACCTATATTTTTATGAGACACCAAATTGCAGGGGCACCGCGACGTTCGTGCCGTGGTCTCGACGAAACCCTGCGTCGGCCCTTGCGGTGAGGGAGCACCAAATCCTTCATTTCAGGCCAACATAACCTTTATTTTTTTCAAGAAGCACTTAATTCTAGAGAACACCAGAAAGGTTCCCAATCCTTTATTCTGAGAGAGTCATTACTTCCAGGGGCATAACTATGTGGAGCTTCCCGCCCTGATAAAATCCTGGATAGGACCCATGGGCAGGGAGGCACAAAATCCGTCCTTGTTGGGCGACATCATCTTGATGGCCAAGGGGTACTAAATCAGAGCGGGCCATTTACAAAGCCCAAAACCATAATTTAAAAAGGTGCCAAAATCCAGCGGCATTACAATTGGTGTACCTTTTACTTTCTTTTAAAAAATATTAATCGAACTGTTCAGGGAAGGGGCACTCTGTTCAGCGAAACAGGCGTCAACAGCCTCCGTTGTCATTAGGGCTTTACGACGCGTCATCACAATACCTGGGCCTCTCCATTAACGAAATCCTGCATCGGCCCATTCGGCCAAGCGACACCTTTCTCTCGGACCTCCACTGCATTTATTTCCTTGAGACACCAAATGCGAGTGGGCGATTGAAAGAGCAATTGAGGGAGGTCCAAAACTCCCTTTCAAGGGGCACCGAAATACAGGGGCACCCCAGTTCCCCTGCCTTACACAGTTGAAATCCCGGTTCGGCTCCCTCGGTGAAAAGGCAGCAAGAACCTTGATTGCGCGGCATCATAACATTTATTTCTTTCAGCCCCCAATTAAAATTGAAGCACCATAATCGGCCCAAACATTCATTTTAAGGCGATGCAAGATTCCAGGGGCGCTTAAAATGGCCCCTAGAGCTTAATTTTCGCGGGGAACCGAATTAAGCACGACTCCTCTCCCCCACTTTCCCCGTAGGCTCCAAGGGTCCCATGGGTTCCGAAGGTCCTTTTTCGGTCACTTGGGGCCGAAGATCAAGAGCTCGATTAAAGAGTCCGAAGGGCAGGCCAGAGGTCGTATGGAGGGACCATAGCCTGAAGGCCGGACCCTAAAATGTAAGAGAAGCTCTAGCACTGATCGGAGACCCGTGTGACTGTGTCTCTATTTGAAGCCACTGACTGAGAACAACCATATCGAACAGTCCGTTCCGTGCTATTCTGGGGCGTAGAGGTTATTTAGCGAGCAGAGACGAGGCCAATATCTCTAAATGCCAATTAAAGTGTATTTTGCATTCGTCGGGACACCTGAAACAATGAAGGACTCACATTGCTGGTCAATGACCACAGTCCCTAGTGAGAGACCATGTGTCGGCAATGAGCCCCAACCATGAGCACATTTGCCGAATAGGGACGATGATGGACCCCCGTATGTCAAAGAACCTATTGTGCTGGTCTAGACCCTCCTGACAATGAAATAATTCATGAGAAATGATAAAAGAGTTTCTCATGTACAATGAGCCAGTGGAGAGGCCAGGGACACCAGTACCGGACGAGGGATCCTCTGCGCCATTTCAACCAGGGACCGATGAGGCGAATTAGTGTCTCAATGCCAATTATTGGACTTCCTGTGCCAGTAAAGAGTCTGTTTGCATCAGCGAAGGCCCCTGCGCCGATCGGTTGCTGGATGTCTCAGTTAGAGGGCCAGCCGCATCGAGGAGGGGACCGGTCGTGATGCATCCTTCTGAGGGTCTCCGTACGGTCCTGAAGGCTATCACTAGACTAAAAGCCCCAGGATGGGACGTAATGCCTTCAGCTGCTGACCAGAACGCTTAGTTGGCTGACCAGTTGATTCTCTGAGCGGGTTTAGCAGTTGCAGCATTACGAGCAAGAGAGATTACGTCATTGCGTCTTCCCAATGCACCTTCCCGCAATCCGTCCAGACTACCAATCTACGGCGAGGGGACATATTTTACAAGCATACCCGTTGACTTCATAAAGCGTTGGAAAGTACCCATTTCGATACGTGGTCATTTCCACCCTTCTGTTGTCCGCTGCCAGGTGTTGCTGCAAGATTCCGTATGATACAATGGTGTAACTACAACATTTCAAACACGGCGTTCGCCCCCGAATGTGACACACTTTCGTATAAAAAATGAGTGATGCATGGGTTCCCAGACTAAATAAAAAAACTACACTACTGGCCTGCTGTTTACTGAAACGCGACATTACTTCAACTGTCTAGTGCTGAACGACAAAACTAATGTTTCGGAAGTATATGCCACCATCGCGATTTTGTTACCGAAACTACAGGTTTTGGTCATACGTCAAGAATGACAAATCGACAAAATAACGTAACATAATGCAGACTTTTTCGCATCGGCATCGCAACCGTTTATTTGCCGTATTGCCTGGCTGGTGTTGCCTCAATACCTCAGAATTATTCTTACACATCTTGTAGGTGTCCACGCATATTGGAGTCTACAGAAATTGTTAGCAGTTGAAGTAATGCTGTGTATGCGTGAAACTGTACAAGCTCCTGCATTAAAAGTAACGGCAGTTATGCATGCTTCGAATCAGAAGTTTTTTTCGTGTAGCACAATTGTCGCTAATAACTCTTTGCGGCATAAGTAACTTCGTGTGTGAGTGAGGGCTGTATACCTTTTTTGCAGTGGGGGAAATGGCTGGTATAATTTTGAACATATAGAAGATAGTGCTGTTAGTCGTATTCCCCGTATAATACCTAGAAGAAAGGTGGCTAGATGCGCTTCGGTTATATTCCTTTACCGAAACAAACATCAGTAGTAAATTCAAAATTTCCGGCCGTCACACATGATTTTTCAATACGCTGAACAGCTCGAGACAGGTTGAGGCAGAAACAAACCTGTTTTTTACGGAACTAAAATATCGGGTGGGATCAGCATGAAATTTTGAATTTGCTGCTGAAATTAGTTTTGATAAAAGCATGTAACCGAAATATCAATGCATCTATCTCGTTTTCCTCTGGTTATTCTACGAGGAATGAGGCTTGCAGCGCTGTCTTATCTGCATGCATAATGCGCCTCCCAAATGCACTTAACTGTATAAGTTTTTGAAGCATACCTCAAGACGCGTAGAATTAATTTCACGTATGTCTTACCAGGAGAGCCAATGTCATGCATAAGAAGTGACTGCGTACGTCTTTGCAGCAGAAGTAATGACGGATGTACGTTTTGGAAGCAGAAGTAGTGTCGTGTGCAAGTAATGACTGTCTAAGCGTTTTCAGTAGAAGTAATGGCGGATACACAATTGATCAGCACAAGTTTTGTTGCGTAGCACTTGTGTCGGGTATAAGTACCACCAGTAGGGGCATCGTGGCGCTCCTGTCAGTAGGAGTTTTTGGCTGTAACACTTGTGTGGGTATAAGCACTACCAGTAGGGGTATCGTGGCACTCCTGTCGGTAGGAGTTTTTGGTTGTAGCACTTGTGTGGGGTATAAGCACTACCAGTTGGGGTATCGTGATGCTCCTGTCGGAAGGAGTTTTTGGTTGTAGCACAAATGTCGTCGAATGGTTAGCCACCACACGACATGCAGGCCAGTGGTATTTAGCTATACGCTGCCAAAGGGTAAATTAAACCAAACAAAAAAACATAATGTCGACTTACAATAGATCTATATTCCCGCCCAACAATACTCCTACGGCGGCTTCGTGTGTGCAAGGTTGTACGTTCTGTGCACAAGAAAACCATCTCGAATTCAACGCTGCAGCTGTGCGAATCACCGCTCCTGCCGGCCCCCAAGCAAATAACAAGTGGTCGACAGAGATAAAGGCTGTCAGGGATAAACATTGAACCGGAAAGAAGTTGAATGAGAAAAATTTGAAAGGGAAGAAATTCGATAAGGATGAAAGTCAAATCGGGAAAAATTGGAGTAGAAAGAGTCGAAAGGTTTATTCCATTCGAAAGATTATTTCCTTATTATATAAGGCCGAACAGGAGAAAAGTCAAAACACAAAAATTCGACAGCGAAAGAGTAGAGACGGAACGAAACAAATCGGAAGACCGAACAGCGACCGAGATTAAGTTCAACTCCGATATGCATCTAAAAACATCAAAACTTAAGAATGATCGCAAACGCAAAAGTTGCCAGGCTTTGGCGCCTGGTTTTAAGGCCGAAAAAACCGTCCTCACGGGAAGGAGCAAATGGGACTGGATTGAACTGGATGGTACTGGATGGAACGGGACGGGGAAGTGTGGGACCGCATGAGATGAGACTTTACCAGAAGGAACCGGGCGAGAACAGCGACATAGGACCGAATCGGATGTGGCTGGACGAGACCAGAGGGTACCGGATGCGACGGCACAGGACCAAACCGGACGACACCAGAGTGGACCGCGCATGACCGGACGCGATCAGACAGAGGAGGACGCCACCGGACGTGGTCGAAAGGAACCGGACGGCATGGAACGGGACCAGACGGAACCAGACGGCACCGGACCAAACCGGACGACATCAGAGTGGACCGCGCATGACTGGACGCGATCAGACAGCGGAGGACGCCACCGGACATGGTCGGAAGGCACCGGACGGCATAGAACGGCACTAAACGGAACCAGACGGAACCAGACAGAACGGCACGGAACCGAATAGAGCAGGATGATGTCAGACGGGCCTGGAATTGTCAAAAATAATGCAGGTTTCTGCAGGCGAAGTGACGCAAGCTTATGAAGCTGACAAGGTGGTGAGGAGTCAAGTTGGGCCCAGTACGTGATTGTAAAGTCATCTTCAAATCTGAGCAGATCACTCTCCTGGTCCTATGATTTTGTCGCTCGATGTATTGCAAAAAGATGCAGAGTAAATAATTCTGCAAGGTTGGCAGACGTGAAATCTGGTAGTTGGCTTGTTTGTGATTGTTGTGTGAGGCGCATAATATCGCGCATCCAGTGTGATTGTAACTTCTGGAGCCATCGGCATAAATAACTTGACAATGTAGAAAGTTGACAACCATGCGATTGAATATTTGTTCAAGGAGGCGGGAAACGGGGGCGGGGGCAGTGGGGACAGTTTGGCTTCCCCCAAATTGAAAGCTGGGTAGCAACGTTCCCCCCTCCCCTCAAATTGGAGGGCCTGTAAGGGGCTCATTCTGGTATCTTAATGGCTGATTCTGAACTGTAAAGGGATAGCGCAAGCCTGTTTAAGTTCACTCTGATCTGTCGAGGACTTCTTCTCTGGCCTATTTGTGATCCACTCTGACCAAAAGAGCTGAGCCTGCTGGAGTCCATTCTGGCCTGAGAAAGGTCTATTATTGACTGTGGGACCCATTCCAGACTGTAGAGGCTCATTTTGATCTGTAGACAACCCATTATTGACTGGAGGGACCATTCTGATCTGTAGAGGGCCCACTCTGGCCTTTAGAGGGGCCTATTTGGCCTGTAGACAGTCCAGTATGGCCTTTAGATGATCCATTATGGCCTTTAGAGGGTCCATTATTGATTTCGAGGGCCCAGTCTGGCCTGAACATGCTCATGCCGACCCGTGGAGGAGCCTATTTAGGATCGCAGAGGGCTCATCATTGGCTGGAGATGCTTTCACTCTGGCCAATCAAGGTATGGGATTGGTTTTGGCCTGTGGAGGGCCTATTATTGACTGTGGAGGGCCAATTTTGGCCTGTTGAGGACCCATTCTAGCCTGTAGAGGACCAAGTCTGGGCTGTGGAAGGCCTATTACCGACTGTGAAGGGCCTTTTATAGCATGTACAGATGCCCATTTTTGACTGTGGAGTGGCCATTCTGGCTGGTGTAGAAGTCATTATTGGCTGTGGAGCACCCATTCTGGCCCGTAAAGGCGCTGATTCAGGCCGGCAGAGCGCTCATTCTTGCCTATAAAGAGACCATTCTGACCTAACCTGGGCCCGTTCTGACCCGTAGAGGTCTCAATCTGACCTGTGGTGGACCTATTCGGACCCACAGAGGGTCCGTTATTGAGTGCGGAGGGCCTGCTTTGACCTGCAGATGACCTATTCTGACTCTCTGGAATGGGTGCAGGAACAAGGGACCAGAGGGTCATCCCATCCCCCAAGTTTCAAGCTGGAAAGGGGGTAACAGTGTTAACTTCCCGATGTTTCGGATCTATTTTCGTTTATTTTACTTTTGAACTACCTTAAACAAACATGCCGAATTTCCTAGTTCACCAGCGATCTCCCTTAGACCACGCTGAACACAGCTGCTTTGTGTGGGAATTAATAGCATATTATCCTATCATGTACGGTGAACGGAGATATTTAGGGGCAACCCCGCAATTCTTTAGTGCCAAAGAATCCATTTTGTCTCTTTATATGACCTTGATTCTTCTGAATGGCCACTTATAGTTCATTCAACATATGTTCATGGAGTGTAAGATCGTATGTGTGAGGGCCTAGCGGCCTCCGGATCGACCAGAGGAACCGCCCCCCCCCCCCCCCCCCGTGTCGCCAGAATGGCAACCAGAATGCACTCCGCGTTGGAACGGAATGGGTCATTCAGACCTGGGCCGGTAATGATAATGTGCCCCCTAGTTTTCTCACGGACCCCTTGCCCGGCAAACGTAAGGGGTCTCAGAAATGGTCAATCGGTTGGATCGAAATGAGGCGAAAACTGAAAAAGGCCTATCCATGCTCGGCTGAGAGCGTTTATTCTTTTACAGATTCAACAAGTGAAACAAATAAAAAAAAAACCTGAATGCGCCGCACGCCGGCAATGTCGGGACCAAAAACAGCGATGGCCGTGGTTGCAGCTTTCGTAAAACCGAACGACCTTGACCGCCGCAGGTAACACCGGGCGGCGGGTGCCTTGCGCGCGAGGACGACCGTCGTGAGAAAATGCTTCCGAAAGTCTTTCAAAATAAATTCGAACTGTTCAAAGGTTAGACTGGGAAGTATTCTCTTCAAAAAATTTGAGGATGTCCTTTGATCAAATTGGCAGGCACATTAACACGAAAATTGATATTCTACCTTCAATCTTCCAGTTCCACCACCAGATTCCAGCAGCACTTCGCCGCGTTGTAAAGGCCAGCTGTCATTGTTATCAATTTAAACAGCGCGCAGGTTAAATACACGCCCGGACTACTTGGCAATCGTACGAATATGTGCCATAAAACGGTTTAAATGTGCTACTTTCAGATCCGTAACCTTTTTCGTCTACCCGTTGGCCACCGTTTAGTGTCAGCCGCGGGGCAGACGCCGGGTGGCCTATGAAGATTGCAACGCCGGGCATCGAAGTTGCTAAGATTTATGAGCGGGAATGTTCAAAACCCTGTTATATAATTGTTCACAGTAATCGATTCTGGCTGAATGTTCAACATCTCAAGACGAGCATAGATAAGCCCTGCCAATGGAAATTTTGGACCCCATTTCGATCTGCAACCTACGTTCAGGTGTCCTCAACGTCTCTGAAAAACCCAGAAAAACTTGGCAAAGCTTCTGAGTTCTATCGGCTAAGAAAGAGTCCACTGAGCCATTGTAGAACCAAGAGCGCCGGTGACATATTCCATGTACCCGTTCAAAGCCTGCTTTTTTGTACTTTATTTTCAGTTCCCCGCGCACCCCGCCCCCGGTCGCCTGCGTCGCCGGAGGCTCCGCTCCTCCCCGCCCCTCCGCACCGCGCCCCTGGTCGCCTGCGTCGCCGGAGGCTCCGCTCCTCCCCGCCCCACCGCACCGCGCCCCCGGTCGCCTGCGTTGCCGGAAGCTCCGCTCCTCCCCGCCCCACCGCACCGCGCCCCTGGTCGCCTGCGTCGCCGGAGGCTCCGCTCCTCCCCGCCCCCACCGCACCGCGCCCCTGGTTGCCTGCGTCGCCGGAGGCTCCGCTCCTCCCCGCCCCACCGCATTGTGCCTCGTGCTGCGTGCGTGCCAGGAACTGTTGTGTGTGTGTGGTTGTCCGGTGACGTACCGTGTCGTAGATTCCGTGACCAGTTGAAGACGTCGACGAGGCAGTGCTCCTGCCGCGCCCAAGGTGCTCCGCGATCTTGCTAGTCGCCTGGTGCTCCTGGTGTTGACTTAGCTGCTCGTGACGGCTGCGGAACCGGCACCACCGCCACCACCCCGATACGGGCCTGCGCCATCGTCACCGGCGCTGTCCTGCAGCGACGCTCCAGCGCATCGGCCCTGTCGACACGCTGGCAGATCTCGAGGCGACCTCGTCCTGCACCCCTGCCACGGTGACCTTGACCGTGACCTGCCTGGGGCCGCTCGCGCTGCCCGACGCGGCAGGCGCGGTGCCGGCACCAGGCGCCGAGGCTGCAGGGGCGGTCAGGTGTGGCGGCCCTCTCCTCCGGACGGTCGTCGTCAGAACCTGCTAGTGGGACTGATCAACATCCAGTCCTTGATGCCAAAGATAGTTCCACTGCAGCATGATCATCTAAATCGGCTGCATTACGACTTTTGTGTTGTTACCGAGACGTGGCAGCGGTGCCGGTAGTGAAGTGGTTTAACGCGTCTGCGTTAACCACTGCGCGTCTAGGAAACCAAAGGTACGGCGTTCGATTCCCCAAGGTGCCCGCCCTTCCTGCCAGGGTAAGAGGCAGGCGATGCCATATAGCCTCAGGAGCTGAGTGCGTCGTGAAGCCCCAAGGACACACACACCGAGACGTGGCTTCGATGTGCCACGGCGTTCAGGCTGTCCACAGTCCCCGGCTATGGGGACTGTGAACACGCCTCCAGGCTGTTCACAGTCCACGGCTATGGGGACTGTGAACAGTCTGGGACTGTTCACCGTGCAGACCGGCCAGGAGAGGTCGGCTATGAATGTGTGGGGATTTTGAGCTGCGACCGCTACGAAGCCACTGTCGTCCCACGACGGCATCTGAGCATCCGGACTGTCGGCCAAAGTCCCTCTGGCTGCGAGTGAGAGATCGATGATGAGATGATGACGATGATGATGATGATGATGATGATGATGATGATGATGATGATGAGTGATGATCGATGATGAGATTGGTGTCCGGCCCGCATTTTATCATGGTTGCGGTCTACCGAACCCCGCGTCGCGCCGGGGTTGCCCTCCAGGCGGACTTCAACAAACTGGAGCGGCAATATCAGCAAGCACTTCTACAGCTGCCCGACCCCCTGCGAAGAACGTTGGAAATGACCGATTAAGTGAGATGATCCGATCGTGTCATCTGCTCTATTTTGTTAGATAGTCCACCTCGTCGTCTGGGTCGCTTTAAGACGCGGTCATTTCTAATTTAAATTACGTCGTGCAATGTGTTGGAGCTTTCAGCTGCGCTTTTCAGCCCTCACCATTTTGTTCACACGCTCTTAGTTTTGCCAAAGCGTCGCGTCAACCCCGTCTTTATCCGTATTGGGCTGTTGAAACGCATTGATCATGCTTGTTTGCTTCGTGATTTGTACCATGTCGGCTGATCCGATGCTTTTTGGGGCCCGTCAGTCGCTGACATGTGGCCCCATTTGCTTGACTGACTGTGAGGAATCCAGGCGCGTCAGCTGCCACCTCGTTGACCCTTGACCTCATTACACGCCGGAGGGGGTGTGTTGTGTCGCGAGGGGAGATCACCGGCTTCCCGAAAACTGGACCGAACTATCCTTCTCTACATTATCGGCGACCAGGCGTGACCGCCGGGCAGATATTGAGGAGAGCCGGCGTGAGCAGGGGGGCGGCTCCCTGTACTGCATTATCTTCCCGTCGTTAGCGGGGAAAGGAGCATAGTTTGTAATCCCCCTGCCGCCACCACGGACAAGACGAGTGTTTATTGTCGGCCCCCGTCTTGTGGTCAACCTGGCAGGTCTCGCGCAGAGACGTGACGTTCCATGTCGCCTGACCAGGGTGGGCGCCTGCGGTTTCCTGGCGACTGGCACGACCCTGAGTGGACTGCACGAGGTCGCGTTCTCCATGAAGCGTTCTGGGTTGTGTGGACCTGGTGGCATTGGTATTTGCATTCTGCTCCTCTGTTTTGACGTTATCGACCCTGTCCTTTTCTACATTATCAACAACTTCCTCTCCTCCTGCAATTTTCCCAACTCCCGAAAGCACCCCCCCGGTTCATCCCATTTTCGGATCCGGCGATCCAGCCCTGGTTTCCAACTACCGTCCCATTTCCATCGTTCCTATCATGGCCGAGATTGTCGAGCGTGCAGTGTAGCGTCAGGTGTTCACGTGCATGCCCGACAATAATCTTCTGTGCTCATCCCAGCATGGTTTCTGTCCCCACCATTCCATGGAGACTACTCTGCTCACCATGATCAGTTGTACCTTTTCCAACATGGATCGCGGCCATCTTTCACTCCTGCACCTTTTTAATCTCAGTAAATGCTTCGATGTCCTTTCTCATTCTCAATTACTTTCCAAGCTCCAGCTCTTTAACATTGACCTGGCTTGGCTCTCTCCGATCTTTCTAGTCATTCCCAGTCAGTCTGCATCTCTTCTTCCTCTGGTGGCAGATTGCTCTCCATCCTCCTCCATATCACCATGGGAGTCTTCCAGGGATCAACCCTTGGTCCTCTTTTATTCACACGCTTCGCCAACGGCCCTCCGCTTGCACGCACCAGACGCTCATGTGACTTAGTACGCTGAAGACACTTAAATTCTCACATCTGATGTTAAACACCGGCACGCACCAGACGCCCATGTGACAGTACACTGACGACACCCAAATCCTTACATCTGATGTTAAACGCGACCTTCCTTCCCTCATCCAGCCCATGGAAACCACCCTGTCCTCCTTAGAATCGTAGTTCCATGCCCGTCACCTTAAGGCCAATGCATCCAGAACCGAACTCCTGCTCCTTAGCGCTAGACAGAACATCCGCGGACTTTCCCTTGTCAGCGCGCGGGTTGTTGGGGAGGACGTATGGGAGAGCTTGAGTGAAAAAACTTGGGCGGGCCATTTGACCGCCACCTGACCTAGGATACCTACGTCAGTGTCCGTAACGTCAGCGTCCTTGTCGGTGTCCGCCACCTGACACATTTCCTCCCGCAACGAGTGCCGCTGACCATAGCACAGGGTCTAGTCAGCTCGCGCGTGCAATAATGCGTTTCAGTTTATGTTCAGGATCAGCTGTAAACCACACTAGACTGCTGAAAGTAGGTAACTTCACTACCATAGTAGTTCCTGGCCTCCGAGAGTATGACCACGTGTCTCGCGCGCGGGATTACCTGCACTTTGCCACATCTCGCCAAATGTGTGAAGTGCAAGCTGTTATCACTGCGCACAAAGTCCGTGAGTGAGGTGAACCTGAAGGTCTCGCCTGTTTGCTTCAAACATACGCTGACGCGCGGACCAGCGACCAAACTACCCGCATGGACCATGACCTGCACCCTCCGGTGTTACGCACGGCGGCAGGACGGCGGTCCTTCGCATACCGAGTGGCTTCTCTCATGAACGAGTTGTCGGTGGGTGTAAGACAGCTGGATTCAACAAGTTTTAAGCACGCTGCCAAGTCATTTTTGTGTGATCGGGCTGTCCTATCCTGTTTATGTATGCATGCCTTTATACGCATTTATTCCTTATTACTTTCCGCTATTTTTGACCCACTGTTTATCCCTCAGACACGTGATAGCGATGTATGCATGTGGAGTGTCAGCTGGTTTCAAATAAATAACTAATTTGACTTCAAATACAAACAGAATTGACCTTACGATACCTGCCGGTTTCTTTTTCTGTTCTAAATACAAGGTACGCATGATGATGAAACGTAGCAGACTTACCCCTCGTGCCCCTTGTTAACAAGTAAGCCCTTTCCGAATTTTGAGGGGGGGCCTCTCACCATCAGGGCTCTCGCCAACTTGGTGCCCCCCCCCCCCTTCTTGTCAAGGTTTGTTACAGGCAGTGTCCCATACTTGTATGGGGTTTTGAACTGAAAAAGCCATCTTGCAGATCATTCGGTGCAGTTCACAGCCCTGCTCCTCTTAGTACCTAAACCCTTCTAGTCTCTGAGCTACACGCCCACAAATATGTGCAGACTAGTTTGGGGAGACTATCTGAAGGTCACCTTGACATTCAGGCGGTGATAATAAAGTCATTCAAATTCTGCCATTCCGCCGGCCATGCGATGATCAATGCCAATGAAAATACAGTTGTCGACTTGCTAATAACTGGCATTTGTGAGCACGATTTGCGGGCATAACGGCCGTCCAATGGTTCTCAATAAACGTTGTGCAGGGTAAGATGACGTAGTCAAATAATGTCATATTGAGGCGCATATTTGCTGAACAGAGAAACTGTATCCTCTAGAACGGCTTTTCCACTTAAAATCATACCAACAGTTATAAGTGAGCTTATTTGCTAATATCTGATGCTGGCTTTAATATCTCGAACTATGCAACATTCACTTCAGCAAGTGAGCTATACCCGGCGATTTTTTTGAGGGGGCAGCATGGGGGGCCTTCGTCAACCCTGTGCCCCCCTTATCATCGGGGGGCCTTCGTCAACCCTGTGTCCCCTTATCGGCAAGGCTCTGGCTACGTGCCTGCCTACATACAAAAGCCGATGAGGTCGGCGACGCACAATAAGGGGCAAATA
Organism: Pollicipes pollicipes; assembly: GCF_011947565.3. NCBI lineage: Eukaryota > Metazoa > Arthropoda > Thecostraca > Pollicipedomorpha > Pollicipedidae > Pollicipes > Pollicipes pollicipes. The sequence continues at coordinate 31,385,376 of NW_023597034.1, read as the reverse complement.
AATGCCCAGTGAGGTGTCCAATATACGGTTTACACACCGATAAACAGCGATGCTGAGTCATAAACATGCAGTAAAGCAGTCATACGATCAGTGCGCAAGCAGTCATGCGGGGTCCACAGTCAGTCCAGGACAGTGGTCGGTGACAACGGACGGGAGCAGGCTTCAGGTGAAAAACATCCGAAAGAAGGGCCTTCATTCTGTGACCTGCTTTTTTTACAGGAGAAGCTCCGGTTTCATGCTTTTTATCACACTGTTTTTGAAAGTTAGCATTTGGGGCCGTCTAATTTGTTTCCGCGAGAAGTGCCGCGACAAATCTTGTCTCTTAAAATGCAGCCGGCGAAATCTAGGCTCATGAAAACTCTGTCACACAATGAATATTTGAATATCCATTCATATTCGAAATTCTGACCAGCCCATGCTAACTCCGTACTTTGGCATTTGCCCTGTGGAGATAGACTGCTCTCCAAAGACCCAAAACGCCTATCCGCTGGTGAAATTTTGCCTCCCAAGGGAAAACAATGTTGAAATGGAAGAATTAGCTTGGGAAGGTGGACAGTCTCCTTTACCAAATGTCCTAGATGATTCCAATAAGCAATATTGTGTATCAGTGGGAAACAGCTGTAGACGTACATCTAGCTTAGCTACCCCCCGTCCTCCGGTCACCGGGCTTGCTTCCGTGTCAGAGTCCCTTTAGCATAACCAGAGCGTGCCCTTCCTCCACTTTTTGAAACGTTCCTACGCCTATGTCCCATTGGAGTCATCCTAGCCTGCAGAGGGCCCATTATTGACTTGAAGGGCCCATCACGACTCGTGTGGGGCCCAGTTTCTAATTTCAGCGGGCCAATTTTGGGATTTTGGATCTTTCTACCGAACTTAAACATAGTTTACGCGCCCCTGCCTCTCTCGTGCGTGAACTGTTGTTACAGAGCTTTTAAGATCAATAAGAAGGAACAAACCTTACGTGATGTTAACTGCCAGGGAGAAGCTGCTAAATCAGGAGGCACGGAGACCCGTGAGAGGACATTGTCTAAGCTTTGACAAATAAAAAACAAAAAAAAAGACAAAAGAAGTGTGTAGGCAAATGTTGACTGGTTAGATTTTGTCGAATCTTTGTGATTGTACCTCAACGTGTTAACAACACGTCGGATGGGTAGGGGCATGATGTATGCATCCACCCCAGGTGCCGGAATTGAGGATTGTGCGCAGTGCCCCCTGTGCGAGCCGCAAGAACATATTTTGAATAACACATGTGGATTTTAGGCTTCTTTCACTGGCGCCTGCGTACAGCACGGAACCATATTTAAGAATCGGAAGACCAAGGATTTATGTAATAATAGCAGCATATGCTGGTCATGCACAGTATATTGACCCCGAAAGACGTCTGAACAGATTAAAACGTTTCATGCGCTTAGTGCGGACATGCTCGACATTTTTGAGCACTGATAATCCTGGGTCAAGAACAACACCTGAAAGTTTACACGATGAAACAAAAGGAATATGACGGCCGTCGAGATGAAGATGATGTGCTGGTATATTTCGTCACCCTTTACTGAAAATTATGACGACCTATTCTTTTAGAAGAAAACTGGAAACCGTAGCGTCTTGACCATTGCTGTGCCTTGTCTAATACGTCTTGGAGGCGTGGCAGTGATCAATCGCATTTTGTGTCTGAAGACCAGATTGTTGTCATCGGCAAAAGCGAGGAGTAAATGCCATTACACCTGGAGTTCATCAAGTAAATCAATCATTAGGTAAAAAAGCACCGGAGAAATATAGCTCTCCAGCGGGGAACCCGTTTTCTAAGGCATCGGAAGAACGGGCTCCCGGAACGGGGACGGGAACAGGACATCGGAAACAGTCGGTCGACACCCCACACGAAGCGGCTGCGTCCCGGAGAGAAATCGCACCAGGTAGTGTGCCAGCTTTCCCTTCAATTCTAACTCATGAAGTTTCTGAGCACTTTTTAAATTTTTTGCATTTAAATTTTGCATTTATTTAGTTTAAAAATACTTTGAATATCATATCGCAGGTGCGAGAAATGCTTTGGAATACAGCAGTGACTTGACGCTCTTGACGAAATGCACGACGAATGACTGTTTCTAGGTGGATAAAGTGGTCATGGGTGGTACGGTTGCGTTTAAATCCATATTGTTGGTGACTGACTCGGAGAACTGGACGTGAAAGTGAAGGCCGCTTGCTAGAAAATGCACGTTCCATCCTTCGCGTAATGGAGTGGCTGCTGTGCACTGCAGAAGAAAGTTTGCCAGGAGTGACCTTTTGCAGCTCGTATGAGTCCCGTAGCATGTTGGTATCTGGAGTTGCGCGTCAGTAAACTAGGAATGCGAATGCGTCGGTAATTCTGAAAAGCACGCTCTCGGCCCGCAATGACTCTTTTCATGCCATCCGTCCGCCACGGTGCGGGGATACGTCGTGGTGGGCGCCGAGTGAGAGGCATTGCCGTGGAAGCTGCAGTACGGAGGGTGGTTGTGATCTGTTCGATGCCTTGTGCTGGTGTCCTTGTGTGGTACCTCGATGTCGGAACAGACTTCTTGCAAATTTCACCCAGTTAGCCTTGCGTATATCCCAACAAGGTATGAAACGAGGAACAGTGTCATCAGTGGTCATAAATGTGTAGATTTTAACGGGAAATGATCGCTATCACACACTTCGCCATCAATGGGACAGGCAAAGAAAGTGCGGGTGGCGGGGAGCACACTGACAGGTATTTTGCGGCCTGCTGGCCAGTTGCCATATGATGATAGGTACTATTGTCTGTGCTAAGGAGAACCAAATTGTATGCATGCAGGAAATATTTCATAATTCATCCCCGGCGATCAACTGCTTGGGCGCCATTGCTCCAAAGTGTGCTAGATGTCCGCTGAAATCGCCGAGGAGAAAATGTCGATTTCTGAATTGTTCAACAAGATGCGGAAGGAGGCACAGTCATCAAGTTCCGGCACTCAAGCAGAGTTCACAGTCATCAAGTTCCGGAGGGTACGTATATCGAGCATATGTCCAATGTTCCCGGCCGCGTAAATGCACTGAAGCGGTAATAGCCCGCAGAGGTGGGAATGATATTGTTGGAGACACAGAGGGCAAGCCCCGGTTCCACTAGAAAAGTCAAAAGACAAATAGCCAAAGGACAAACGTCGAATGGCAAAGAGTCGAAAGGCAAAAATTCAAACATGATAAAGTAATATACAGAAGAAGTAAAAAGCCAAAAGGCCAAAAGGCACAAGGACAAAAAGTCAAATGGAAGAGTGAAAGGAATAACCGTCAAATGCAAAAAGTCAAACGGTCAAAAAGTCAAAAGTGACCAAAATCATAGCTAAAAGTCAGCAGGCGAAAAGTCAAACAGACAAAAAGTTAAATCGAAAGAAGTGAAAAGGGATTAAAGTCAAAGCAAAAAATACACACACTTAGTCAAAAGGGATCAACGTAAAACGGATAACGGAGGAACAGACTCTATCAAAGGAACACATCCCTGGATTTCAAAGGGTTTCAAATCTCACCGAGGGCCTGTGGTCAAGGGTTCATGGAAGCATTGTGAAGGGATTAGGGAAAGGAAGTAAAAGCCCGCCCGCTTGAGCCAGTTAGAATAACCCATTTATTGGCGCTGTGATGGCGCGAAAGGACCATAGGCTGGGTTCCAGCTTTGGATAAAAAAGGCACTCTCGCGTGATGGTAAGTGTTTCAAAGGCAGTATGCCATTTTTTGTACTTCTCACCTATTGTTACATAACACGTGAACAATTTGATCAATTGTACCGGTTTTCTCGACATCCTTCTGAATAGCTCGGAATTTATATTTGAAGGAGCTGACCCTGCGGGATAAATCCCATTTGACTTCCTGCTTATTACTACGAGAGTAATGCATTTTAGTTGCCTCGCTTTTTCCAACATGTGTAATCTCTAATGTTTACAACACGCCAATGTGTCAAAACGTTTGTGTAATACTTTCTACGAAAGCTTGAAGACAGCTGACGTGGACGTGGAAGACGTGGGCAGCTGTTTAGATATTAAAATATGCGAGCATGAAGAAATTACACCGCAAATTCAACAAAACGTTACGCTGTGGTTTTGGTTTCTCCTCTGTGGGGTTTATCACAACAGTTATTTTCGAGGCGCACTTGGGCTTTGGGAATGGGAGTATAACATGATCCATGTGACGCTTTGGTCCAAACTTCAATCCACCAACTTCTCGGTTACAGGCCCTTGCCCGCTGGGCCAATCACAAAGGTTATATTATTCGTACCAGCAGAGGTGCTTGCGGTCATTGTCATGATGACGGTGGTCGCGACTGCAGGGAAGAAGCGCAACAGCAGCGGGTAGTGTTACAAAGCGTGGACAGCGTAATTTAGACTCGGAAGTGATTGCAATTGATATCCCTATTACGGCTAGACGGTGCTGCAGCGGCACTGCCTAGTCCCATTATTAGACTTGACTAGTGTTGATATTTCACTACAGTATTTTCTTGATATGTCACAAAGATGAGATACTCCCTTCAACTCACAATCCTTTTTGCGATGTGATACCTTCTAACTAATCTGTTTTAGATCTCTTCAGCCGAAAGAAAGTCACGGCCATAAAAAAATTCCTAGACGGCGGCGCCACGGATTTTAAGCTGAAGAAGAACTCCTCAGGTGACCTCGGACCCTCTGGACGTACAAGGGCCTCCTCGCAGGAGAGCCTCCTGGGCGAGGTTACCTAATGGGTCTCATGAGCTTCGGCGGGAAAAGAGAGTGAACCCACATAACTTCATCGCCATTCTCGATACCAAATCCTCAGAACTGTGCCGTACCTCCCAAAGTTGGAAAACATATATGACACGCGTCTCGGTCATTTCGGGTTCTGCTGGAGGCATAGGTAATCGCATTTGTTGGGTCACGGAGACCAATGAGAAGAACAAAAAGAAAATAATTGTAGCATAAGGTGCTTACTAAAATTTGTAAACGTTGCCTTGTTACTCGTTTTGCACCTATTTTTGAAATTGGACAGGCTTAACTCGCGAAAAACAGCAGCTGCTGTCAACATTGGCTCGACTAGCAATAGGTTGGCGTGGATCCAAACCTTTGATCAAGTTGTCCGATCAAGTTGCAACGCTTTCGCAGCTGCATGGGCAGGTATTGAGATGCATTAGCGGCATGGTTTCCCATGGCCCCACGGAAAACAGTGGGCGAAAACAAAAATTGTTTCCTGCCCATATCAACATTTAAAATTTAAAGGGAGTGCTCCACGTTTATATGGGGTTTGGAGCTGAAATAACCATCTTGAGCATCATTCAGTACAGCTCACAACTCTGCCCATTTTAAGACTTGAGCCCCTCTAACTTGTGAGCTACACGCCCGCGAAGATTAGAATATAGCCATTTATATAAGATCTAACTATTTCTGGGAGAGTATTTCGAGGGTAACCTTGGCATTCATGACGTCATAATAATCGCATTCAAGTTGATATGCCATGCAGGAACAAGGCCAAGAACAATATAATGGGCGAGTCGTTCGTATCTGGCGTTCGTAAGGATGATTTCCAGATAGAACAGCCGTCAATTGGCTCCTAATCAATGTTTTGCAAGGTGCGATGACGCAATCAAACAATGACGTATTGCAGAACATACTTACCAACTTTTCCACTTGGAAGCATACCGATAGTTATAAGTGAGCTTGTTTCATCATGTCTGATTCTTGCTTCAGTATCTTCAAAAGTGAAACATTCTCCTTGAACGGCCTTTTCTCGGGAACAAAGTAGCATGTCATGGTATGCCAGGCATCATTCTGGGATCCAAGCCACAGTGTTTCCGGTTACCGCATGTGTGGTGCCGTCGCCGTGCCTGGTCAGTGGATTTGAGGATGGAGAAAAACTTGCACATCGTGGTCCCGGGACAAGAAGTCAAAAGACAAAAGGTCTGATAGCAAAGAGCTCACACTGGATAAAATCAGATGCAAAAGATATAAAAACTGTCGAAAAGTTAAAAGACTACATCCAGTGTGGAAATTGTATCCCTTTCTGAGCTAGAGGTTGTCCAGCGTCCGATGCGTTAAATGTATCCTTCAAATTTAAAGTTCAGGTCAGGTCATTTCCTGTTGACCTAGGGCCGCGAAATATGCCTATGCACTAGTTCTGAACATGCATGGGCCCTTGCAGGCCCACAAAGAGCCATGCTGACATATGTAGGAGTTTCCAGCCTGAAAGTGAGTGAGACGCGCAGGCCTCGTGGCTGTCGGAGGTCGCGGAATGCTCCGGAATTGACCTGGGAGCGCCCTCACGCAATGGACGAAGGGTTTCTTTTAGCTTGTTGATTCAGGGCTTCTACGGACCTCTTTCATTTCGCTTTGTATTGGCTAGACTCGTCTTCATTTTACATACAAGTGGGGAAGACCAAAGAGCAACGTGTAGCCTTTTTTGCCGTTACTCTCGCGGTCTTTTCCCCGTTTTGGCTTTCATCTCGATGAATTTTTATACTTGAATTTTATGTTTGGGCTTCTTATCATTTTACTGATATCTTTTGACTATCTGTCATTTGAATTGTTGCCATTTCACTTGCTGTCCTTCTGACTTTTTGCAGTTCGAGTTTTATCAACTGACTTCTATCAATTTGGGCTGTTTGCCATTGGCCTTTATCACATTAAGCTTTTTGTCCTTTCGCTTTTCGGCTTTTTTTTTTGTCCGGCTACCCTTTCCGTTCCTGGCGCACTGCACCGGGGCTGCTTTGCGGTGATTTCTGAGCGAACTATTCCGGGACCGCACGCCCATACCGTGTGGCAGGCGGGGAAGCGAACGCGAAGTTGAACCACAACGTATTTAGCCTGACTAATGCAGTGCGACATTCGCGGTGGTGGGTGGCGCCCCGCTGCCGTCACCGGATTATGGCGCTCACAAGTGTGTGTTGGCACTGTTCTCGTCGCGTGAAAACAACGGTGTTCAAAATCGATTATGCTGTGATGGTGGGGGTGAGTAAAGCAGCAAAACCTGCCTATAGTCACTTACGCCAAGCAGCGGCTCTAAAAGTAGGCCTCAACATGTTTTGGCATCTGCCGGGAAGAATGGGAAGTAATATATATATGTTTTCCTCTGGGGCAGCGATGCAGAGCTAGCGGTGCTGAAACCTTAGAAAATTGGAGCAACAAAACGACGAAGAGAAAAGCGATTTTACGTGTTAACACGCGCTTGGGGGTCAAATTGCCCCCCCCCCAAGGTTTTTCCAGATGGTTTCCGAACTGCGCGGTGTAGCCGCGCCAAATTTTGCATAGCTGTGGACAGTTGAATAGCGGATCGTTTTGCATCAAAAATTTTAATGTAACTTTTAAGGTCGCTGACCTTTGGCAGGTCAAAGTCAGACCATGGTTTCAGCGAAGGCAATTTCTAGGGAATCCTTCAATCTGATTCAGCAACGGAGTGTTAGACGAAGCCATACATCTCTGAGATACTTGCTTAGGCAACGCAACAGTTGAATAAGCGAAAAAAATTGACCTAAGGTCAGGTATGAATGTCACACCAAGGTCAAAACTAACCTGTTTTGTTACTCTAGGGCTTGCTGTATGTGATAGTTTCTGGTGCTCATTTCGAGTTTACTGATAGCAGGAACCGCATTGTACATCTTCCATGGACTTCTTAGAGGTCAGGATAAGTCAATGACCTAAAATGACCCAGGTCAACATTTTTTTTTTAGGAACGTACTGCCTAACGTAACCTTTGTCGCTTAGTCCAATGCAAAACCCGAAGCAATCTTGTATGATTTTGGTCACCTTGACCTTCAAAAGGTCAAAGGTCACTGACCTTGAATGAGAATGCTACCTTTTGCTTAGAAACGGTTATCTAGGCTCTGGGGGCACTTCAGAGACCAACCTGGAACTTGACTTTGTTCGACCTTTTTTTGGCCCAAGGTCATGACCTAGGAACCTGAAACTTTGACCTGAGTGAGTTCACATAAGGTTCAACACACCCTGTTAATTTGGTGTCTTTAGCTTTCTTAGTTCCCGAGATATCAGGGGGGGGGGGGGTGAAATTGACCCCCACGCGAGCAAAGGGTATCTAGGCGGCCACCCGGGCGTATGTTAAAGAATGGGAGAAAAACTCCAGCAGTGACCCACCAAGGCTCACAGAAAACAGCAAACTCCACACTTACAATGTTGCCTTGCCAGCAGCTCACACCCTACCAGAGCCTAGCTTCATATTACAGAAAACCTAAGAAGATGCGCGTTTATAAATTGCTCCGTATAGCCGTCCGAACCGGACACAGGCTGAATTGGATTGATCTATCATGTATCAGGCCATCTCTAAGTGTGACGCGTCAGTTGGACTAGCTTCTTTTAAGAGAGTCCACCAAAGTCTACAGGACGCAAATCAAAAGCACGCAGATTCGTCCCTTTTTTCAGCTAGGACCTGTTTGACACGCCCCAGACTGAGAGCATGCATCTGTACCGAGACAGCTATTCGTATTGGGGGCGGGGGATGCAGTTTTTGCAAAACAACCAACTGGATCAAGGAACCAGGGGGTGGGTTTCTGAAAGAACTAGCCGAAACCAAGGATCCACGACCTCGCCTTCACAAGGGGAAGTGGGAACCAGGAACCGACTTTGGAAACTGGACACGTGCCTTTCCAGTACTAGAACTAACGACAAAAGATCACGACCGGCGCCGCTGCTGTACGACGCCTCCTCTTATATGAGAAGGCGCCTCCTGCACGTGTTGTCCTGGAGACTCCTCCTTCTATTGTCCTTTGGCTTCTTGGCTTTTGGCTTTTTGTCGGTTACCCTACTGTGCGACACGAAGTTCGCCACTGTTCCAGAAAATGACATGATATTACAACATTCTTGGGCATAGGCACAGGCTGGCAGGATACCCATAGCAGATCGGGCACCTGGTAGCCTAAGGGAATTTTGCATTTGGCTCGATCGGGAACGTCCGAAGGCGGTCTCCTGCCAGGAATGTTTGCGGGGTGGGCTGGACCGAACCCAAATTAGAAGACTCAGATATGCCGAGGTAGCGAAATCCATTGAATCAGCGATTGTTGGATTTGGTGGGTTTGGTGGTGGAAGGGGTATTGTCAACATGTGAGTTGCCAATATCCCTTCACACCAAGCTCAAGTCATTCAAACTTTCCTGTCGTAAATTCTACTGACCACCTGCTTTAATCTGTTCCCCATTCTGTCTGTTATCTCTTTTTCCTTTTTTCCTATCCGAATTTTATCGTTTTTAAATTGCTGTTTGTGGCGTTTTCCAGCTCTTGTCCATTGTTATCCATTCAGACTTTTTCTGATTCGACTCGTACCGCCCTTCTTTTTTCACCACTTGACTGTCCTTGGAATTTTTCAGATTCAAATTTTACCCTGTCAGCTTACTATCCCTTTGTTTTTGTTTTCTGTCCATCGATTTTTCTCGGACCGGATATTTATCCCTGCCGACTTTTGTCTCTTTTGATTACTTACATACGACTTATTTAGCTAAATTTTTCGGTTTTGCCTATATCCATTCCATTTTATTTCCATGCCGGGAGCCAGCCAGCGCTTTACCGGCCGAGTTACGAGGACATTTCCTTTGGTTAGCCAAAACAGCACTATCTCCTTAAGGTTAGAAATTTCATCGTCCTGTCGTGGTCTCCCAGGACATGTTTGCAAGGCTTGAGGGCGTCCGGTAAGCGCCGCTCGTTCTCCGTCGGCTGCCAGATCTGCCAGATCTCTGTTGGCCGCTGGTGCCAGATCTTCGTCGGCCACCTTCTCCGCCCGGGACAAGGACACTCAGCACTCAGAGATCCCCGTGGCGCTTCCCCCCGTCCTTCCGACAACCAGAAGGGGGTGTGGTCCCTTCCGACACCAGGGGGTGTGGAAACATCCTACAAGGGAGAGCACAAAACCCCTTTTTGGAGTTGGTTTTTCCATGTGCCGCAGCGGGATTGATGTTGAACTCTAACGAAAGGATAAACAACATAGGTACCCTCTCCCAACCCACCCCTCCTCCGCCCCGCTTCTACACCTATGACTGCACGTGCTTCCACAAATGCAGATATCCGACCGCGTTTTCGGTGGCGGCCAACCACACTCTGAAGAGTGCTCCAGCAATCAGCATGTCACCGGGGAATATGGAAGCAGTTGTTCTGCTACCACTACGTTTTGCAGTAAACTTCTCTCTATCCAGCTGCCGCTTGGGAGGAAGAACTGACGTTTTCACTCAGCTAAAATGCATGCGAACTTGCGGAAAACTTTGAGACGATATGCATGCAAAAGCATATAGAGAGATATGCGCCACGTGGGATGACAGAAAGCACTGTAAATGGGAATGGCTGCGCAGAAGAAGCTTACTGAAGAAGCCCATTAGGAAGACTGCGCTAACAAGCATCGAGGCAAAATTTGATCACACGACGCAATGATATAAGGTGTTTTGCGCCATCGAAATTGTTAGAAGTAATTGGAGCTTTCGAGCGCTTCGCCTGCGCCGTCATGTAGCACCCGTAACGTAATTCCAAAATTGGTGTTTGTTTTTCATTGCTTGCATATGATACTCGCGATGCGAAGATATGCGTGCTACATTTTGCGTACACAGTTCTGAGTGCGTAAGTTGAGATCACAACCATGTGCGCACGGATTATCGCGTATCACGAACTTAAATGGAGCGCAATACCAGCTTTGGTTCTCGCACCACTTTGGCCGTTGACTTGAGGGACTGGGCGGGGGCGTCCTCCACTGCCCCGCCCCCGTGGTGACCCGTCCCTGATGGAACAGAACGGTGTAAAGCTTTACCGGAACGCAATCCATCTTTTGCTACACCATCAGCCTCTCGCCTCAATACGGCGGTGCGCCGTCACCCCAGCCCAGCACTCGAGCTGGCCGGGTTGGTCGGGGCAAAAACCGTCGAGTGATGCGACAAGACTGGGGAGGCTGGGGAGAGGGGGCGGGGCGGATCTCCACGTCTCCACGTCATCCCTCCAGCGGCGAAATATGGACACACGACTCCCACATTAGCCTCACCTCAGCGTTAGCCC
>NW_023597034.1:31336664-31373399 GCF_011947565.3 Pollicipes pollicipes | reverse complement strand
ACACACACACACACACACACACACACACACACACACACACACACACACACATGCACACGCATGCACCACGCACGCACTCACGCACGCACGCATCACGCACGCACGTACGCACGCACGCACGAGCTAAATGAGAGCGATCTTGATTAAGGAAACGAGAAGCCTCCTCATGGATGGATGAATGAATGAAAAGATAATTGTAGGCGCCAATCGACCTGTGTTAAATTAACGTTACAATAATTTACGTTATACTTATTTACGTTATACAATCGAGGTGCTCAATCGAACGACAGCATTAAACCACGTCGTTCGCATACTCAAGCTCTGTAAGAAAAGCGCATTTGCCCTCTCTGGGTCATCTCACTGCGAACGTTTCCACTTACAGCCTTTAATGGCAACAGCAGGACAGACGCGTTCCGTGCACGTGCCCGAGCTGCAGGTGATGTTGGAGCGGTGCAGAGAGCAGTCCTGTTCGAAGGTGCATGGTTCACCGACGTCCACAGCTGTAATCAGCCATACGTGAGTTGGTGACTTCATCTGAGCTCATGGAACAAGGCACGGAAGAACAAAGGAATTTTAAAGCTCGGAAGGTCAAAGGGCTTAGGGGTCGAAGGTACTGAAAACTGGCTTTGCTGGTGCAGACACAAGTTTTTTCAGTGCACTTAAGTTTTTTCAAGCTTTGCGACACATGAACGGCCACCTTTAGAACAAATCGTATCAGCAAACTGTCTCCCACTTCTTTCGTGCTGCAGTAAGCTGAAATGGTACTTTTGAATCAATAGTTTCCATTTCAAGGCTGTCCACTTCCTTGTTCAGAGTTTTCTCTTCCACACTAAGCTCCTTCGATGTTCCGAAGCAGTTAGAGAAGCCTCTTGGTGGCTCGGACTACCACAGCCTTAAACGTGAGATGGTCAGCCTCCTCACGAAATACCCTCGATTTCTGGGAAATCATTTAGCGACAGGCTCCTTCATAAACATCAGGATAACGTTGCTTAAATGTCGTGAGTCGACTGAAGCTTATCAGTTTCGTTGTGCCTCGTGTAGAGGCACAACTCGTGTTGTGCCTCTACACCGAGGGTGGGCAGGTCGGAACTGACAGTGTTCCGTATATATACATATATGCAGGGATCTATGGATCCTTTACCCATTTCTTATACATTTATATATGTATATGTGATATAATATGCATAATATACATTATACTATTATATATATCGATATATTATTTACGTAATGTATGAATGAATATGCTGTCTTATGAATTATATGTCTATATCATACTACTCTATATATATATATACACATATAGGGATGGGTAAACGACCTCACCGTTGAAAACCTCTTATCGATAATAAATCCACTTCATTTAAGTGCGGAGGCCGGGCCTGACCTTGGCGACACTCCACGTGTCTCGGTTCCAGGATCCTGGCCTGCAGCTGCCAAAAGCCATGGGTGCACACAGAGAGCGTCGTTTCAATCTGCAACAGGGTGAAGACCATGGTAAGGAGTGGAGTAACACGCCTCCAACAAATTCTTACTACATAGCTGCTTGCTTGCGATGTCACCGGCACCGCCTCCTGCGCCGGTTCTGCGGTAAGATTATGGTGCCGGTTTCCAGTCGATCCACGTGCCACGTGGCAAGTGGCACGTGCAGCGTGACGTCAGCCGGATGTTCATAGAATTCACATGATCAGAGGTGCATGTTAAGCGGGGGCTGCCACTGGCCCAGGCCGGGTGGCCGCTTGGGTTCCATTACGGGGAGTGCTTAACGGCGTGGCCCACGGGCGCGTGCAGAGATTTGGGCTCTGGGTCCCCCGAATTCTAGGGACAGTGAGCTAATCACATGCAGTTATAGTATGGTTGGTCAAATATTAACATTCCATTAAAAGCGGTTTGCCTTTTCGATACAATTGTCTACCCCATTTCACATGCAATCTGCGTTCACGAGTTCTCCCAATATTTTTGTGGAACCCATACAAATCATGGTGAATCCCCTCAGTGCGATCCGTCCAGAAACGATTCCATTGAGGACCAATTGAGTCTAGATAGTCCAATTATAAGCTTTCTAAGTCAGCAGTTAATTTCATGAGTCCCGTAACGCTCGGTTTGTTCCGCATTTGGACTTAAATATGCAAAACAAAATTGCATCTGATGGTGATTTCTGGCTTCTGTTTCGGGACTTTGGCACGACGCATTCATTCGGCACGCCGCCGGGCTCAGGACTAAATTTCCAGATATGTTTTTATCAGAGCTATGCAGCGCCCACTGTCATCGGCGTGGTAGCACTCGATGCAGAAATTCTGAAGAAACCATCTGTCGGCAGAAACGTCATGTCAGTGTCAGCGGACGCTGCCACCTGGTTCGGTTCGGAAGACAGGCGGATACCCGCCAGATGGGAGAACAAGGCTCGATGAGGTAGTGCATGATGTTTCAGTTAATCTGGGCCGCCTGCTGGTCCACTAAGAACAGCATTATTTTTTCGTTTTTTTATATATGATGAGACAGGGATCCATTGGTTAGTCCAGTGTTGCAGGGGCCGGATTTTGGCACAACCCATATCCGCGTAGCCATGGCCGCTTTGTGGTACCGGCCTTGTCCACCAGATTCGATGAGGATCTGTTCACATCTTTTGCGTCGACCTTCAGCCAGTTGTTTAGATGACGGGATTCCCTAGTTTTTGTGTGTTTAGATGATGACGTGCTTAACTTGTTAAAGGCTGCTTCTTCTCCGATCTCTTTTTTCCGTCTTCGAATACTCTCCAGGATTGCATGCAATGACATGTAACTGCCACAGCCTTCGCGGCCGTCTTCCTTTCGATGACAAGCAAGAAGTGCACCAGAGTCTTGGTCCTCGCCTCGGCTTGTCCACAGATAATTTAGCAGAAGGTCGAACTCCACAGTCATAGGACCATTTTCACTTGCCCCCCATAGCCCTGCCAGTATGTCCTACACTTGTCAAGGTCAATGAAATACCGATTGCGGCGTCGTGGCCGGTGTGACTGGATGAGTCGGCTAGGCCACACGTGTGTAAGTGAGGTGTGGCCGCTTGTGATGCGACTCTAAATGAACAGGAGGTGCGGCCAATTTCAATAAGTATTACGTTCAGGCTCTTAGTTGTCCCTGACATTTTCCAGTGAATAGCTTCTAGCTCCCCTCAACCCATCATTGGGGCCGCGTGCCCTGGCCGACATGTTAGGTTAGCGTGCCGACTTTGTGCTTGTCACGGGGTCCAGTAGATACGAATCAGGCAACCATGAGATGGCTATGCCGCTATGCTAGCAAGCATACGAAGCATGCTAGGTGATATCAAAGTGTCCACTCTGCCTATTTCCTTACCGCAGGGGTTTCCATTAAAAGGAATGTTGCACATTTTGATATGCTGAAGCAAGCATGAGGTATAATGTAATAAGCTCAGTTGCAACTATTAGTATACTTTTAAGTGGCAAAGCCTGCTCTCGGGAAACACAACTTCTCTGTGTAGTAAATATGCTCCTGAATGCATCATTGTTTGATTATGTCGTCATATCTCACACAACATCGATTGAGAGTCAATTGAGGGCAAGTGTATCTGAAAATCGTGCTCACGAACGCCAGATATTAGTGATTCGACTACTATCTCTTCCCTGGCTTCATCACCGCATGGCTAATGGAATGGTAAGATTTGAATGGTTATTTTGGTGTCATGGGTGCCCGGGTGACCTTGGAGTAGTCCTCCCGAAAAAGTCTGCGCAGGAGTGTAGCTCAGAACTAGATCAGCTTGGTCTTAGAAGGGCAAGGCTGTGAACTGCACCAAATGCTCTTCAAGATGGCTATTTTAGTTCAAAATTTCATACAAATTTAGAACACACCCTTTTACGTCGCCATGGTGGGCCGGTTTCTCGCTTCTCGTCACGACATCCGCAATAGCAGACATGAACGCAGCGGGCTTATTCCGGACTTCTCGGCCAGCTGAAAAGAAAACTGTTCGGACGTCGGAGACTGGGTCATTCGGGTGACCCAGACTGGGTCGCGCTGGCGACCCAGACGGGGTCACTCTGGCGACCCGACTGGGTCACTCTGGCGACCCAGACTGGATCACTCGGTGACCCAGGACTGGATCACTCTGGCTACCCAGACTGGATCACTCTGGCGACCCAGACTGGATCACTCTGGCGACCCAGACTGGATCACTCTGGTGACCCAGACTGGGTCACTCTGGCGACCCAGACTGGGGTCATCGGAGGCGTCCTCGCATTGGGTTGCCGAATCGAAGACTCCGTTCGAATGCAGATGTCTGCCACGATCTTGATGCCATGTGTGCCATGTGATTTAGCGCCGATCCTAAGACAGGGACATGCTCCTTCAAATATCTCCTGGGCAGCAACTGCACGGGAAGAGGCGGCCGACGTTGAGTTTGGATTAGCTTCTCTTGCCTGATACACATGCGCGCTGACAGACTGCGTCGCCAGCTACCAGCGTGAGAGCTGTCATCATCACGAACCTAGATATGGTTCAGGCATAAAAACTCATTTTTGTAACTGGTTCTGAATGCATCAGTATATATCACCTGTATGTCTCTGAGCATATTAGGCTCACCTGATAGTTTTCACTCGACGTGCAGGGCTCATCTGACAGCTCTCACCCCATGAACAGGACTAACCTGACAGTTCTTACTCGACATGCAGGACTCACCTGATAGCCCTCACTCGACGTGCAGGACTCACCTAACAACTCTCTGTCGACGTAGAGGGCTCACCTGACAGCTCTCACTCGACGTGCAGGACTCACCTAACAGCTCTCTGTCGACGTAGAGGACTCACCTGACATCTCTCTCTCGACGTAGAGGGCTCACCTGACAGCTCTCACTCGACGTGCAGGACTCACCTAACAGCTCTCTGTCGACGTAGAGGGCTCACCTGACAGCTCTCACTCGTCGTGCAGGCTTCCCCCAGACGAGGCATCTGTGCGCACTGCGCACGTGAGTATTGTCTGAGGCCTTCAGCGCACGTGCACGTGCCGTCGCTGCCGCAGACCGAGTCGGGTAGTACATCAGAGCAGTCGGTGTCGTTTATGCAAGGGTCGCCGAGCGCTCTCCCTGCCAGAAGAGGTCAACGTTCAGGCCGCGTCGGTGGCGACGGCGTCGCTCTCGAGCCCCCACCGCAGCGGCAGCACAGCATCACTGCCATGCCACCCAACCAGGTGCGAACGCTATGCCCGTGACGGGTGCCATCTGAGGTGCGTCCGAACATGGCAGAACGTGACAGGGCGGGCGAGAGCGAAATGACCGGCAGCCTGTCACTATCTGGAGGCCTACACTCGAAACGGTGAAGATGGCTTCAGCCCAACATCCTACCTCTCGTGCCTTATATGGATGGAAGGCCAAATACCGATCGTTATCCACGGCTTTTCCGCACGTCCTGAAATAGCCTGATGGACTGTGTTTATAGTAATGCATTGCGACGGGCCCCAGACCAGAAACAGATTATATATATATTATATATATATATATATATATATATATATATATATATATATATATATATAACATATGTGACAGTGAGTACAATTGCACCCTCTAGTAAATGGGAAGATTTCGTTGGGAATATTCGCATCAGACACCAAACAAAGCTATCGTGTCTTCTGCTTCTGATGACTGATCATGCAATGCATTTAGTCAGAGGCGAAACTGAGATTATGTTAGGTAATGCCAGGCGGGGTTAGGCAGCTTTTTCAAGCTGTCGTCCATTAGCATGAACTCTGGCGGTATTATCACCAGATTATCGTATAATTTACTTACGGCGGTGGGTGTACCTTTACCGGAAGATGAGCTATCAATGCGTCGGTTTTAACATAGGCACCACAATAATGAATAGCATGAATTGCCTTCAGAACTACAAAATGTTGCAGGAGCACTCAGGTAGTTTTACAGGGGCCTTTCTGGTTATAAGCTATGAACATTTAAGCATCGAAATGCAAAATTTCAGGCTGAGTACCCATAATGTGACCTGATATGAGCCTGTGTTGAAATGGTAGCTATGTATTACGAGCGCGACCTGTCGCGCAGCGTGATCAATCACGTCATTACACCGTGTTCGTTGCGATGCTTTTTTAAATGAGTTAGTGTCAAATTAATAGCGTGCATGTGTTCACGCAAGCGTCAATGGCTGCATAGCGTTTACATCTGCGACTAAATATCACAAACCCACTGCGCAGAGGACTTCTGATAAGCCGATAGATTCGTGACCTGGCCTACGACAAGCACTCTGTTGCTCTTAACGTTCGCAAAATGTATCATCTGACATGCATTTACTTAACCTAGTTTTGATATACCCAGCCTGGTCTGTTATTCGGCTGCTTAGATCACGCATACATTTCTAAAAATTCCGGATAAACTTTAGATCGGAATCGAACATCGAAACTATCAGCTCGATGCGATGAGCGTGGCCGACTTGATGTAAACTTAAGCGGCCGCAGGTCAATGAAATTCCGCGAACAACGTGCCCAGGGAAAGAAGCCACAATCCATGGCTGATAAGCGGCCCCCGTCGGCCGTCATTGTGGTGCCAACCACTGTCCGATCGGCCGAGGGGAAGCCATGGTGTCGGGGGGGGGGGGGGGAGGGGGATAAGCGGCCCTGTCCAGTCCGTCATTGTGGTGCAATCACTGCCCGATCGCGCGAGGAAGCCATGGTGTCGAGGGGGGGGGGGGGGAGGGGCGCGGAGGGTGACCGTCCGTTGCGTATGGACGCAGAAGTGAAGCAACCCATGGCATGCAGGTCTAAGCGCGCGAACGTTTCTTATTACCCTGTTAATGACACGGTCCGCTTTTCAATATTATTTAAAGAAGCACACCATAAAATCATTGTCAGTCTATAGAATAGTCTATAGAGAAGTCATATATATATATATATATATATATATATATATATATATATATATAATAGTCTAGTTGTTCCCGCTAAAGTCGTCCCGAAGGAAACCGTGTGCACGGTGCATGGCACTTAAGAGGGGGATCGCATTAGCTGTGGATCATGAAAACTAGCTTAAAACCAACACAGTTCAGCATTTAACGAATTTGGGCGCCTGTTCGTGCCTATATAATTACATGGGGTGCGGTTGACAGCAGTCTGGATGTCCTGCAAGCGGTCCGACAGAGCCTCCGGTATGGAGGAGATTGCTGCTACAGACTTCTCGACGTCGTCCAGCCGGTGGGAGACTAAGCTCTGGGAGTTCTGCGCAGATTTGAGCAGAAGTATGAGAGCGTGTTCTCCGCCTCCTGCATAGAGTCTAGCCGAGATGACACAGAGTCGAGGTGGGATGAAATTGAGCTCTGGGTCTCTTGTACTGAGCTCAGCCATGCGGAGATAGAGTCTGGTACCTCTTGCATTGAGTCCAACTTTGCGGATACAAGACCCTGGACCTCCTGCATTAAGTCCAACCTTGCGGATACAAGACCCTGGACCTCTTGCATTGAGTCCAACCTTGCGGAGACAAGACCCTGGACCTCTTGCATTGAGTCCAACTTCGCGGAGACAGATCCCTGAGCCTCTTGCACTGAGTCCAGCTTTGCGGAGACAGACCTCTGGACCTCTTGCAGGACTCAAACCTTGCAGAGACAGAGCTCTGTGCCTCTTGTAGAGAGTCCAGCCGGGAGACAACGGATGCTAGTGTCTGCTTGATCTGGTCCAGGCCTTGAGCCAAGCTCTGGTGGGACGGATCGGCAGCGGCCCGCGCGGAGGACTCGTACAGTGTGGCCGGCCGCGTGAGCACCTGGTCCACAGCGGCGCTCACCCGCGGCTGGGGCGGGGCGACGCATCGCCCCTGGCCTGGCCGAGCGACAGGACCAACAGCAGCGGCAGCAGCATGGTGCGGCGAGGTCCGGTGACGCGGCACGACTGGGACCGGATACGGTGCGACGCTCATGCAAGGGGCAGCCCGCAGTGTTTATTATACGGCCCAACACGGCCGAGGACCTCCAGAGTCCAGACCTTCACCCTGTATATACAGACTCTCGCGGTGCCCGCGCCACGGCTGCCGCTTCGGAAGGCCCAGGACGAATGGAGATATTATGCGCGGAAGTGGGTGGTTTTTGCATGCCACGCCCTTTGGGGAGATTTTGTCAGGTGCGCACTAACTCCGTTGGTGAGTTTCGGGGATGTGCCATTGCCGGTTTCTAGCTCCTCCAAACTGTCACATCCTGACGGGGCCTGCCGGTATGGTCACGGATCTGCCTGGATACGTCACTAGGGTCATCGCGACAATCACGGGCAGAGGATGCTGAGCAGGGCTAGTGGGACCAAACTTCCAAAATGGGTATCTTACGGAGCAGTGATAAAATTGCGTTCATTTTGACCAATGTTGGAGTACATGCTGGCACGGTGGCTACAATCTCCAGCTTAATTCCCATTCTTCTTCGCCTTTGTCTTCATCGGCAGTCAGCTTGTTTGCATTTGAATGTGCATTTCTCATCAAACGCAAAAATTTTCGTCGGTCTGGTGCAGGCTTCAGTCAATCCCACCTCGGCGCCCCGTACCATTATCCTTACTGAGATAAACGGCGAGTGCTTCGTTTTCGGACAACGATGAACTTCTTGAAAGAAGGTCCTTGCGCACTTTGCACACACGATTTTGCCATGTGCGACTGTGAATAGATTCTGGACAAGTTGTACGAGGAAAGAGTTTAAGTCACCTGTTTAGAAAATGGCGTCATTGACGAACAGGTGGTTCGCGATGTTACCCGCAAAATATATGCAAGACAACACCAGCGTTTCTAAAACAGCTGTAGGCCGCTATTTTCAAGAAACTGGATTTGCCTGAGCGTCTATTTATACTGTCTTTAAACACCAGGAGACTTGAGGGTATGTTCGGTTCAAAGAAGGCCGAAGGCTGGTGAAAATGACTTCAGAACTCGGGCGACAGCTGGTAAAGACCACTAAAAGTAGAGTTTTTATATCGCAGTGCCTGCTAGCAATTGTGCTCGCATACAGCGGTCACAAGCCTGAAAACACAAGAGAAAGAGGAGCTAAGGTGCAGAAAGCGAGCAAAATGATCAGAAACTTCTCGAGGTCAAAAAGGTGTAAGATGCGTCGGATTGGTTCTCGTCATCCGTGATTTGTGTCGAGGATCGACGTCCGGCAGAAAGGTCAAAGATACTGTGATGAACGACAGGTCCTACTTTGCCTATCTGACACTCAGCCGCCGGCAAAATTTAGGTTTTTAGACACCCGCTGAAATGTATGTCGCCCTGATGTAAGATTCAAGCGAGGAAGCAAAGCAGGGGAGAGATGGAAGAGTTGAATTAGTTTTTACTCGGGGAGGGGCTTTTTCTGCAGACAGCTACAGCCCTCAGCTTTATATGTAGCAGTAAATTTTTTGCAGAACACGTCTTGTTTTTTTCGGGTGGGAATGACTTGGGAGCGGTCTCCTTTTAAATGAGACAACTTGTCCTACCCTGGGATAAATTGTATCACGTGGTGGGGGAAGTTGCGCGCATGTGTTTTGTCCTGGAGCGAGCTGTATCGCAAGCAAGCTGAATATGTTACGACATGTAAGACAAATGCACTCTTTTGTGCTTCTCTGTAGTTCGTCGCGATTGCTCAAGTAGCAGAGAAGTGCCCCGTTACAGTGAAAGAGGAACTAAGGTGCCGTGCTCAGGTAGTAGTAAATTGGTTGTAGTTGTTAAGGTAGAAATTATTGGTCTACACAGATAATTCAATTCTTAACTTGTTTTCTAGATGGCATTAAGTCATGGTAATCATGTCAGTCAATCATTGACAGTAAAGCAGTCAACCGCATATTATCGGTACGTTGTATCACTGATCCATCATGCCTCAGGCAAAGCTGATGCAATATGCACTGCTCTAATGTTGTTTTTAGTGTGTAATACAAATGTTCTTCCCACCACTCATTATTACACCAAATCGGTTTATTCATGCCGTAAGGCCTAAAGCCCACATTTTCATCACCGTTCACTTTCATGATTCACACTACGTTCATAGTTCAACGACATGCAAAAAAATATCTTTGTCGCAGTCATCCCAAGACCCGTGCACCATCCGTTTCATAGATTCAGAAAAAAACTGTCCGACGCTACTTAGAAAAGATGTAATTCACTTAACTCTCCCCTACCCACGCGATTTGCTGGTGAGGCTCGTCATCACCCCGCATGGATGATGGTGATGATGATGATGATGATGGGGTGGACGATCACCCGGCCGGTGACTGTGCCCAGCAGGAGGAATGTGGGGGGGGGGGGGCAGCATACTGTCACAAGAGCATGAAGGAGGTTTTCGCTTGCCTTTTAAAGAACGATGGCTAAGGCGGTGATTAGTACAGCTTGTGACCAAATCTTGCCAGCGCACATTGCGCGAGTGCGGTCCTGCAACTGCTTGAAGACACCAGTGCGCATTTTGTACCTCGAGAGCTGAACCCAACGTACACTTCCCAGCTCCGACCTTCAAAGAACATGTTGGGTATGATCAAGGAGACAGGGTATGCGGTAGGTTGGGAGGCGAGATCGCACAAGTTGAAGGCCAGGATCTGAAACACCAGCCGTGGACTTACCCGGAAGCGCCGCGCAGGATGATGGAGAAGGTGGCCGCGCAGGCTACCTTCCGCAGGAGAAGGTGGCCGCGCAGGCTACATCCATGCCATCCAGCTGTTATCTGTGTTATCCTCACACCACTGGGCGGCAATACGAGTGGCTCGTTTCTGCTTGTTCAGCCCACCCAGCAGCCGGCAGTCAACGAGCGGCGAATTTGCGAGCTGGCCGGCCCGCGGTGTGGCGCCACCAGCGTGGCGCGAGGTGGCAGCAATAGCGCAGCAATCTACTCTCCGCAGAAAGGGAGGAAGTGCTCGAGTCAGCTGATTTGTCCCAAAAAGGCCAGT
The DNA here is from genome assembly GCF_011947565.3 of Pollicipes pollicipes. Lineage (NCBI taxonomy): Eukaryota > Metazoa > Arthropoda > Thecostraca > Pollicipedomorpha > Pollicipedidae > Pollicipes > Pollicipes pollicipes. The sequence continues at coordinate 31,362,540 of NW_023597034.1, read as the reverse complement.
TGTTGCAAAGCTGAGCATCCTCCCACACCTGTCCATCCGCTGCAGGTGACTGACTGGTACGCCAGGATCATACATATGCCATGTAGCCAGCATTCCAAACATGTTAGCCGCGTTTGTCTTCTCACCAGGGAGTTCACTCGTTGTACGGTTCCGCGCACCAGATGCATGTCCACCCCCGTTGGCATACGATCAGGGGTGCTGGACTGTCGGAGCTGACGCTATGCAGACTGTGCTGTGCTGTGCTGTGCTGTACAGACAGCGCTGAATCAAGCAGCCACCTGAGCGCTCGTGCGGACGTGAGGCGGCTGCCTCCCTACGATATGTTTGGCAATCTTGCCGAAAATGGGTATTGCAATATACGATAGCATTGCAAAACAAGGTCTGTGGCTATCTTCCTCCAAAAACGCTCAATCTAGAAGGATAAAACCGTGCTCCCTATGTCCCATTATTTTCAAACACACGTACGAACGCACGCACGCACGCACGCACCGCACGCACGCGCGCACACGCGCATGCCCGCACACACACACACACACACACACACCACACACACACACACACACACACACACCACACACACACACACACACACACACACACACACACACACACATTTTGAGGTTTAAGTCGTGTCAGCTCATCTGACGATGCTACTTTAGCTGGGGTGTGTCAGACGAAGTTGCGCGTTCACGTGCATGCGCTGAAAGGAAAAGGTCCTAGCGAGAACAACGTTTGGTTTTTCCGACTTTGCAGTTTCTCAGCTCGCGGGTAACATTTTTAGCTGGGGTGGTTTGGGGGGGTAAGCAGGTAGACATTGCTTGCCCGTAAAAGTTGCTAAGACTGCGGGAAACTTCTGTTGCCTTTGGTATTTCCCATAAAGGTATATTCTTAGCATTCTACAATGCTGAGCATTATAATAGCAAACCATTATTCGTTGGTCGGATATACAACGGAAAGCTAAGATGGCAGACTTGCCTGTCATGAAACACGGAATTCTGTTTAATTCTGCTAGCGAAAACATATGACCTGACTGGGGTTGCGGGGCCGTCAACATTTGGGGTGGGATTCAGAGCTTTTTGATACATTCGTACAAAAATTTATCAAAAAAGCTGATTCTGGAAGAGAATTGCTCACTTTGGTAATCAAACTCTCCGCTTGCAACTGATGCATACTGTCTACTAATATGTGGTTGTGGCTGGTGAAAATTATGCTGCCAGGTGCAGGGTAGTACCACCTGTTAGTTGCGAAGCCACTGGTAACGTGGCAGGCTCTGGTGTGACGTAATGTTAGAGCCCTAGCGGCGAGCAGCTGGTGGATGAACTGTTCAAGGAAGCAAAATAAGCCACGTAGATGTGGCAAAGAAATTGTAAGTACCTGAGGAGAATTTGTCTGCACGGTTCGACAATTTCTGTGCCGATTCCCGTGCAACGGATGCGTATTGAAACGTCCAGAGTTCATAAAGTCCAGTGGAAAAGTCCAGAATCGCAGTCTCCAGCGTTCATAAGATCCAGGCAACGTCCAAAACGCCTGAATCGAAGAGAATCATGAAGTCCAGTGTTCATAAAGCCCAGTGGTCATAAAGTCCGGTGTTCAAAAGTTAAGCGTGCGTGAGATCCACGGTTTGGGATGCTGTCCCACTTCCTCGCAACCCTTCCCCTAATAGTTTGGATATTGCCCGATAGAGGGCTACCGGAGCCGATTCCGCTCGCCTCAGCCGAACGAGTGACATCATGCGGTACAGTGCTGCCCAGTTAAACTACTGTGCATGGATATGGACAACGTTTTGTTTCAGCGCACAAACTTTGCCGCGTTAGCACGCCCTTGGCAGCAGGCGCATTAAAGAATTCAAAACTTTGATCCCTGGCTCGTGGCATCGGAAAATAGCTGGTTATTCGGCAGCAGCCGCACGGTAATCGTGGAAATCACATGTTGGGTTGCCCGCTGTTTGGTATTGTGGGCTATGGATAAGATTCTCTGCGGCATTTGGTTCCGTTATTTACTGTATGTGGTGGTGATTTTTCTCATTGTTTTAAGCAGCTGATGACTGATGTGTGAGGTTGACTGATCTGATGTCTGCCCCAGGTAGGCGTGCATATAGATATCCAGCTCCTGGCACGCTAACCTATATTTTTAGTGATTGTATTTGACTGATTTTCCTCCCTCCTCCAACAGTACATTATAGCAGCAGCATATTATAGAACAGCAGTATATTGTTCTGAACACGACTTCACGATTGGATTAGTCACGATTTTACAGAAAACCGCACTTTGTAGCTTTATTTTATGTTTACGAGAACAAGTCTTGCATTGACACGAACCTTGAGTTGGCGCGTGTCTTGTTCAATTCTGAGTACATTATGTAGCGCAATTATCTTGCCGCCCGCCGCTTGAGCCAGCGATAGATCACCGTCGAGTGCTCACCACAAACTGCCGCCGCTCCGAAACCAGAAAATCTAGGAACACGTTTTGGTATCAAAACACGTGCCATAATCACCACCCGTCATGGCGAGGGTTAAACGTTTTGCTGATAATGTTTTGTAAATTTGTTGGCTCATTTTGCTAATAACTGAAGTCATAGCGGACAAAACAGGAAAAAACAATGTTTGTTTCCTTCCATATTTGCTTGCTCCTAGCTTGACCTCACGCTGACCCCGTCCCAAAAGACCAAGTCTCTCACAAGTTGTGCTCTGTCCATGGGCTGGCGCCAAAAGGTTCCGATGCTCACGAAACTTTCCCCGTCAGAACAGCCAGAACATCTTCACTGACGCGCCAGACTGTTCGCACGCGCTTGGCGACAGGCAGGTTGGCGCGAATGAGAATGGCGCGAACGATAGGGTGATGGACCAAGGCAACCGATCGCTGTTATCGCGTAAGATGAACTGCAGTGAACGTATAAGACCGAAGGAAATATAACAAAGACAAGGGTACGTAATTTGAATATGATAATAATAGTGTTCAATATGTTTAGCTCCTTTCACCGTTTCGCTAAGTCTTTGATGATGGATGTAGGAGCACGCAGTGCGCTTACGGCAAGCCCAGTGTGTGGGGCATGCTACAAATGCTCTTGAAACGGGGAGATGCAATAGTGTAGGCGTTAGGCGACAAACAGCCGATCGCTTATAGGAACACAGATACAAATGCTAGAACATCATGTTATCGTCGGTATTTAGCGGATACATGGCCGGTAGGCAGTAGGGTGGCGGCGAGTTCTGCTATTTAATTTGATTTTTCCGCTATTTCAGGCGGAGGCAGGTTTTTTCTGATGCATGTCTCGCTTGAGATGACAGCATATAGTGCATTTGTGTTTCTTTTCACATTTTTGCTGGTCTCCGTAGTAGCATGCCTAGTTGTGAACGGAGTTAACTAACGGAAGATATGTGTCATCAAAAAAAGAGAGCGAATGTGTGAATTCATATAATGTAATGCTTAGAAATATGTGGTTGATGGTGATACTCTTTCTGCATGTGTAGTGTCATACGCATGTGTAAGTACCTACTCTCGCTGTCTTACACATTATCTTATTGCTGCACATCGGATATCGGTAATGATGTTTCGTGAAAACATGATCGCTATTTTGTCGACAATTGTAACCACGTGAGGCAAGAATGTTTGCTTACTTTCATATTTATTTGCTCCTTGTTTCATCTCACACTGAGCCCGTCTCCCAAGACCGACTCCTACGCGACAAGTCGCAATCTGTCTGGGGTCCGGTGCTAGACGACTACGGCGTTTGAGAAATTCAAAGCGGGAAACGTCCCCGTCCGACCAATTACGAATGTCATTAGAACACTTTCATCCACGCGCCGAACTTCACGCGCTGACAACAGGCAGGCTGGCGCGAATGAAAATGGCGTGAACGATCAGCTGATCGGCCAAGGCAACCGATTGCCGTAACCGCGTAACTCAGAACTCAGTGAACCAGACTTCGCAAAAGGCCAAGGGAAATACAACCACGATACAGGTATATATATATATATATATATATATATATATATAGTTATTTATTTATTTATACTATGGATATGGTAACTATAGTTCTTAATATGCACAGGTCGTTTCATTGATTTGCTACGTCCTTGGTAACGGAGGTAGGAGCACCGTGTGCGCGGGCGAGGGCAGCAGAGAGCACTTTCAACGGTGCTTATTGCAAATGCCTTTGAAACGGGATGAGCGATGCAGTAGACAATAGGCGTCTAACAGCGGGCCGTATGTAGCAACATAGCGTTCGTACCTGTTCGCGTACGTACCTGAACCACTGGTGGGTATCTGTTGACTTGAAGGAAACATGCGCTTGGAGCCTGCGTGGGGAGAGGTTAGAGGTAACATGACCCATTACACATGTCTCGTGCGAAGGAGGCGCCAGCTACGTAGCATGTACGGACAACACTTTTCGGAACATACAATTGGGTTTTGCAGTCATAAAAACAACACGTATATATTCAGATCCACACCAAAGTGACATAAATTGGGCTTATGCGATGAGCAGAATGACAAATTGGGAAGAAATAACGGGCTACGCTTTGAGGCGGTGAGGCGATGAGGTCTTGTCAACCGACCTTGACCAACGGCGGATCCAGGTGGTAGGTGGTGGGGGTTGGATGGGGCTATGCCCCCTGTCTCTTCGGGTGAGGGGGCAATACATCACGATGAACGGGCAGTAAAATCTTCATTTGGTATACATATAACCTTTATTTCCAAAAGGCCTCAAATCTCACGGGCACCACAAATAACCACAAATATTTATTTTCGATAGGCACTGAATTCCGGACACCAGAACCGGCCCAAGCCCTTCATTTTCTGATAGCACCAAATTTCAGGGATACAGCAGCGTTGTGCCCCCTACCCTGACGAAATCCTGGATCGGCCCCTTGGGCTAGGGGGCACCAAAATGGTCAGTTTGGAGCACGATAGCTTTCATTTCGCGGCACCATATCCTTCGTTTTAAAGAGCCCCTCTATCTAAATGGGCAATTCAAATTTTCCAAACCTTTGGTTTCAAGCAGCGTTCAAAATCCATGGACATCACAATATCTATGCCTTTCACGCTTGCAAAACAATTGATCTGCCTGTTCCATGAGAGAGCACCAAAAACACTTCATTACAGGGTATCTTAGCTTTTATTTTCCAGAGGCACACACTTCCTGAGACACCACAAAACAGGGGTGGGTCCAGAGGGAGAGGAGCCACGGGGTCATTCCTCTCCCCCTTGGGCACATAGAGGTTTGGACGAGCTGAAGAGGCACCAAATCTCATCGCAAAGGGCCAACAATACCTTCATTTGGGAAGCACATAACCTATATTTTTATGAGACACCAAATTGCAGGGTGCACCACGACGTTCTTGCCGTGGCCTCGACGAAACCCTGCGTCAGCCGATGCGGTGAGGGGGCACCAAATATTTCATTTCGGGGCAACATAACCTTTATTTTTTTCAAGAGCACTCAATCTAGAGAGCACCAGAAAGGTTCCTAATCCTTTATTCTGAGAGGGTCATTAATTCAGGGGCATAACTATGTTGAGCTTTCCGCCTGATAAAATCCTGGATCGGACCCATGGGCAGGAGGCACAAAATCTGTCCTTGCGGGGCGACATCATCTTGATGGCCAAGGGGTACTAATCAGAGCGGGCCATTTACAAAGCCCAAAACCATAATTTAAAAGGTGCCAAAATCCAGCGGCATTACAATTGGTGTACCTTTTACTTTCTTTTAAAAAATATTAATCGAACTGTTCAGGGAAGGGGCACCCTGTTCAGCGAAACAGGCGTCAACAGCCTCCGTTGTCATTAGGGCTTTACGACGCGTCATCACAATACCCGCCTCTCCATTAACGAAATCCTGCATCGGCCCATTCGGCCAAGCGACACCTTTCTCTCGGACCTCCACTGCATTTATTTCCTTGAGACACCAAATGCGAGTGGGCGATTGAAAGAGCAATTGAGGGAGGTCCAAAACTCCCTTTCAAGGGGCACCGAAATACAGGGGCGCCGCAATTGCCCTGCCTTACACTGTTGGAATCCTGGTTCGACTCCTACGGTGAAAAGGCAGCAAGAACCTTGATTGCGGGGCATCAAAACATTTATTTCTTTCAGCCCCCAATTAAAATTGAGCACCATAATCGGCCCAAACATTCATTTTAAGGCGATGCAAAATTCCAGGGGCACTTAAAATGGCCCCTAGAGCTTAATTTTCGCGGGGAACCGAATTAAGCACGACTCCCCCCCCCCACTTTCCCCTTAGGCTCCAAGGGTCCCATGAATTCCGAAGGTCCTTTTTGGTCCCTTGGGCCGGAAGATTAAGAGCCCGATTAAAGGGTCCGTAGGGCAGGCCAGAGGTCGTATGGAGGGATCAAAGCCCGAAGGCCGGACCCCAAAATGTAAGAGTAGCTCTAGTACTGATCGGAGGCCCGTGCGACTGTGTCTCTATCTGAAGCAACTGACTGAGAACAACCATTTCGAACAGTCCGTTCCGTGCCATTCCGGGGCCTGGGGGTTATTTGGCGAGCAGAGACAAGGCCAAGATCTCTAAATGCCAATTAAAAGACAGCCTACATTCGTCGGGACACCTGAAACAGTGAAGAACCCCCATTGCTGGTCAGTGACCACAGTCCCTAGTGAGAGACCATGTGTCGGCAATGAGCCCCAACCAGAAGCAGCTGAATAGGGATGATGATGAGCCCCCCTATGTCAAAAGCCTATTGTGCTGGTCTGAACCCTCCTGGCAATGAAAGGATTCATGAGAAATGACAAAAGGGGGTTCTCATGCACAATAAGACTGTGGAGAGGCCTGTGCCAGCCAGGGACACCAGAACCGGACGAGGAATCCACTGCACCATTTCAACCAGGGACCGATAAGGCGAATAAGTGTCTCGATGCCAATTATTGGACTTCCTGTGCCAGTACAGAGTCTGTTCGCATCAGCGAAGGCCCCTGCGCCGATCCGTTGCTGGATGTCTCAGTTAGAGGGCCAGCCGCATCGAGGAGGGCACCGGCCGTGATGCATCCTCCTGAGGGTCTGCGTACGGTTCTGGGCTATCACTAGCTAAAAGCCCCAGGATGGGACGTAATGCCTTCAGCTGCTGACCAGAACGCTTAGTTGGCTGACCAGTTGATTCTCTGAGCGGGTTCAGCAGTTGCAGCATTACGAGCAAGAGAGATTACGTCATTGCGTCTTCCCAATGCCCTTCCCGCAATCCGTCCAGACTACCAACCTACGGCGAGGGGACATATTTTACAAGCACCCGTTGACTTCATAAAGCGTTGGAAAGTACCCATTTCGATACGTGGTCATTTCCACCCTTCTGTTGTCCGCTGCCAGGTGTTGCTGCAAGATTCCGTATGATACAATGGTGTAACTACAACATTTCAAACACGGCGTTCGCCCCCGAATGTGACACACTTTCGCATAAAAATTGAGTGATGCATGGGTTCCCAGACTAAATAAAAAAACTACACTACTGGCCTGCTGTTTACTGAAACGCGACATTACTTCAACTGTCTAGTGCTGAACGACAAACTAATGTTTCGGAAGTATATGCCCCATCGCGATTTTGCCTACCGAAACTACAGGTTTTGGTCATACGTCAGGAATGACAAATCGACAAAATAGCGTAACATAATGCAGACTTTTTCGCATCGACTAATCGCAACCGTTTATTGCCGTATTGCCTGGCTGGCTTGTTGCCTCAATACCTCAGAATTATTCTTACACATCTTGTAGGTGTCCACGCATATTGGAGTCTACAGAACTTAGTTAGCAGTTGAAGTAATGCTGTGTATGCGTGAAACTGTACAAGCTCCCTGCATTAAAAGTACGGCAGTTATGCATGCTTGGAATCAGAAGTTTTTTTCGTTTGTTCGCAACAATTGTCGCTAATAACTCTTTGCAGCATAAGTAACTTCGTGTGTGAGCGAGGGCTGTATACGTTTTTGCAGTGGGGGAAATGGCTGGTATAATTTTTGAACATATAGAAGATAGTGCTGTTAGCCGTATTCCCCGTATAATACCTAGAAGAAAGGTGGCTGGATGCGCTTCGGTTATATTCCTTCACCGAACAAACATCAGTAGTAAATTCAAAATTTCCGGCCGTCACCACATGATTTTTCAATACGCTTGAACAGCTCGAGACAGGTTGAGGCAGAAACAAACCTGTTTTTTACAGAACTAAAATATCGGGTGGGATCAGCATGAAATTTTGAATTTGCTGCTGACATTAGTTTGATAAAAGCATGTAACCGAAATATCAATGCATCTATCTCGTTTTCCCCATGGTTATTCTACGAGGAATGAGGCTTGCAGCGCTGTCTTATCTGCATGCATAATGCGCCTCCCAAATGCACTTAACTGTATAAGTTTTTGAAGCATACCTCAAGACGCGTAGAAATTAATTTCACGTATGTCCTACCAGGAGAGCCAATGTCATGCATAAGAAGTGACTGCGTACGTCTTTGCAGCAGAAGTAATGACGGATGTACCTTTTGGAAGCAGAAGTAGTGTCGTGTGCAAGTAATGACTGTCTAAGCGTTTTCAGTAGAAGTAATGGCGGATACACAATTGATCAGCACAAGTTTTGTTGCGTAGCACTTGTGTCGGGTGTAAGTACCACCAGTAGGGGCATCGTGGCGCTCCTGTCAGCAGGAGTTTTTGGCTGTAACACTTGTGTGGGTATAAGCACTACCAGTATGGGTATCGTGGCACTCCTGTCGGTAGGAGTTTTTGGTTGTAGCACTTGTGTGGGGTATAAGCACTACCAGTTGGGGTATCGTGATGCTCCTGTCGGAAGGAGTTTTTGGTTTGTAGCACAAATGTCGTCGAATAGTTAGCCACCACACGACATGCAGGCCAGTGGTATTTAGCTATACGCTGCCAAAGGGTAAATTAAACCAAACAAAAAACATATTGTCGACTTACAAGAGATCTGTATTCCCGCCCCACAATACTCCTACGGCGGCTTCGTGTGTGCAAGGTTGTACGTTCTGTGCACAAGAAATCATCTCGAATTCAACCGCTGCAGCTGTGCGAATCACCGCTCCCGCCGGCCCCCAAGCAAATAACAAGTGGTCGACAGAGATAAAGGCTTGTCAGGGATAATAAACATTGAACCGGAAAGTAAGTTGAATGAGAAAAATTTGAAAGGGAAGAAATTCGATAAGGATGAAAGTCAAATCGGGAAAATTGGAGTAGAAAGAGTCGAAAGGTTTATTCCATTCGAAAGATTATTTCCTTATTATATAAGGCCGAACAGGAGAAAAGTCAAAACACAAAAATTCGACAGCGAAAGAGTAGAGACGGAACGAAACAAATCGGAAGACCGAACAGCGACCGAGATTAAGTTCACCTCCGATATGTATCTAAAAACATCAAAACTTAAGAATGATCGCAAACGCAAAAGTTGCCAGGCTTTGGGCGCCTGGTTTTAAGGCCGAAAAAACCGTCCTCACGGGAAGGAGCAAATGGGACTGGATTGAACTGGATGGTACTGGATGGAACGGGACGGGGAAGTGTGGGACCGCATGAGATGAGACTTTACCAGAAGGAACCGGGCGAGAACAGCGACATGGGACCGAATCGGATGTGGCTGGACGAGACCAGAGGGGTACCGGATGCGACGGCACAGGACCAAACCGGACGACACCAGAGTGGACCGCGCAATGACCGGACGCGATCAGACAGAGGAGGACGCCACCGGACGTGGTCGAAAGGAACGGACGGCATGGAACGGGACCAGACGGAACCAGACGGCACCGGACCAACCGGACGACATCAGAGTGGACCGCGCATGACTGGACGCGATCAGACAGCGGAGGACGCCACCGGACATGGTCGAAAGGCACCGGACGGCATAGAACGGCCACCAAACGGAACCGGACGGAACCAGACAGAACGGCACGGAACCGAATAGAGCAGGATGATGTCAGACGGGCCTGGAATTGTCAAAAAATAATGCAGGTTTCTGCAGGCGAAGCGACCGCAAGCTTATGAAGCTGACAAGGTGGTGAGGAGTCAAGTTGGGCCCAGTACGTGATTGTAAAGTCATCTTCAAATCTGAGCAGATCGCTATCCTGGTCCTATGATTTTGTCGCTCGATGTATTGTAAAAAGATGCAGAGTAAATAATTCTGCAAGGTTGGCAGACGTGAAATCTGGTAGTTTGGCTTGTTTGTGATTGTTGTGTGAGGCGCATAATATCGCGCATCCAGTGTGATTGTAACTTCTGGAGCCATCGGCATAAATAACTTGACAATGTAGAAAGTTGACAACCATGCGATTGAATATTTGTTCAAGGAGGCGGGAAACGGGGGTGGGGGCAGTGGGGACAGTTTGGCTTCCCCCAAATTGAAAGCTGGGGTAGCAACGTTCCCCCCTCCCCTCAATTGGAGGGCCTGTAAGGGGCTCATTCTGGTATCTTAATGGCTGATTCTGAACTGTAAAGGGATAGCGCAAGCCTGTATAAGTTCACTCTGATCTGTCGAGGACTTCTTCTCTGGCCTATTTGTGATCCGCTCTGACCAAAAGAGCTGAGCCTGCTGGAGTCCATTCTGGCCTGAAAAAGGTTCTATTATTGACTGTGGGACCCATTCCAGACTGTAGAGGCTCATTTTGATCTGTAGACAACCCATTATTGACTGGAGGGACCATTCTGATCTTGTAGAGGGCTCACTCTGGCCTTTAGAGGGGCCCATTTGGCCTGTAGATAGTCCAGTATGGCCTTTAGATGATCCATTATGGCCTTTAGAGGGTCCATTATTGATTTCGAGGGCCCAGTCTGGCCCGAACATGCTCACGCCGACCCGTGAGGAGCCTATTTAGGATCGCAGAGGGTTCATCATTGGCTGGAGATGCTTTCACTCTGGCCGGTATGGGATTGGTTTTGGCCTGTGGAGGGCCTATTATTGACTGTGGAGGGCCAATTTTGGCCTGTTGAGGACCCATTCTAGCCTGTAGAGGACCAAGTCTGGCCTGTGGAAGGCCTATTACCGACTGTGAGGGGCCTTTTATAGCATGTACAGATGTCCATTTTTGACTGTGGAGTGGCCATTCTGGCTGGTGTAGAAGTCATATTGGCTGTGGAGCACCCATTCTGGCCCGTAAAGGCGCTGATTCAGGCCTGTAGAGCGCTCATTCTTGCCTATAAAGAGACCATTCTGACCTAACCTGGGCCCCATCTGACCCGTAGAGGTCTCAATCTGACCTGTGGTGGACCTATTCGGACCCATAGAGGGTCCGTTATTGAGTGCGGAGGGCCTGCTTTGACCTGCAGATGACCTATTCTGACTCTCTGGAATGGGTGCAGGAACAAGGGACCAGAGGGTCATCCCATCCCCCAAGTTTCAAGCTGGAAAGGGGGGTAACAGTGTTAACTTCCCGATGTTTCGGATCTATTTTCGTTTATTTTACTTTTGAACTACCTTAAACAAACATGCCGAATTTCCTAGTTCACCAGCGATCTCCCTTAGACCTCGCTGAACACAGCTGCTTTGTGTGGGAATTAATAGCATATTATCCTATCATGTACGGGTGAACGGAGATATTTAGGGGCAACCCCGCAATTCTTTAGTGCCAAAGAATCCATTTTGTCTCTTTATATGACCTTGATTCTTCTGAATGGCCACTTATAGTTCATTCAACATATGTTCATGGAGTGTAAGATCGTATGTGTGAGGGCCTAGCGGCCTCCGGATCGACCAGAGGACCCCCCCCCCCCCCCCCCCCCCCCCCGTGTCGCCAGAATGGCAACCAGAATGCATTCCGCGTTGGAACGGAATGGGTCATTCAGACCTGGGCCGGTAATGATAATGTGCCCCCTAGTTTTCTCACGGACCCCTTGCCCGGCAAACGTAAGGGGTCTCAGAAATGGTCAATCGGGTTGGATCGAAATGAGGCGAAAACTGAAAAAGGCCTATCCATGCTCGGCTGAGAGTGTTTATTCTTTTACAGATTTCAACAAGTGAAACAAATAAAAAAACCTGAATACGCCGCACGCCGGCAATGTCGGGACCAAAACAGCGATGGCCGTGGTTGCAGCTTTCGTAAAACCGAACGACCTTGACCGCCGCAGGTAACACCGGGCGGCGGATGCCTTGCGCGCGAGGACGACCGTCGTGAGAAAATGCTTCCAAAAGTATTTCCAATAAATTCGAACTGTCTCAAGCGTTTAGACTGGGAAGTATTTTCTTTAAAAAATTTGGGCATGTCCTTTGATCCAAATTGGCAGGCACATTAACACGAAAATTGATATTCTACCTTTAATCTTCCAGTTCCACCACCAGATTCCAGCAGCACTTCGCCGCGTTGTAAGGCCAGCTGTCATTGTCATCAATTTGAACAGCGCGCGAGTGAAATATACGCCCGGACTACTTGGCAATCGTACGAATATGTGCCATTAAAACGGTTAAATGTGCTACTTTTAGATCCGTAACCTTTTTCGTCTACCCGTTGGCCACCGTTTAGTGTCAGCCACGGGGCAGACGCCGGGTGGCCTATGAAGATTGCAACGCCGGGCATCGAAGTTGCTAAGATTTATGAGCGGGAGTGTTCAAAACCCTGTTATATAATTGTTCACAGTAATCGATTCTGGCTGAATGTTCAACATCTCAAGACGAGCATAGATAAGCCCTGCCAATGGAAATTTTTGGACCCCATTTTCGATCTGCAATCTACGTTCAGGGGCCCTCAACGTCTCTGAAAAACCCAGAAAAACATGGCAAAGCTTCTGAGTTCTGTCGGCTAAGAAAGAGTCCACTGAGCCATTGTAGAACCAAGAGCGCCGGTGACATATTCCATAAAGTCGTTCAAAGCCTGCTTTTTGTACTTTATTCCAGATCCCCGCGCACCGCGCCCCCGGTCGCCCTGCGTCGCCAGAGGCTCCGCTCCGCCCCGCCCCCACCGCACCGCGCCACTGGTCGCCTGCGGTCGCCAGAGGCTCCGCTCCTCCCCGCCCCACCGCACCGCGCCCCTGGTCGCCTGCGTTGTCGGAGGCTCCCGCTCCTCCCCGCCCCACCGCATTGTGCCTCGTTGCTGCGTGCGTTGCCAGGAACTGCGGTGTGAGAGTGGTCGTTCCGGTGACGTAGCGTGTCGTAGATTCCGTGACCAATTGAATGACGTCGACGAGGCAGTGCTACTGCCGCGCCCAAGATGCGCCGCGATCTTGCTAGTCGCCTGGTGCTCCTGGTGTTGACTTAGCTGCTCGTGACGGCTGCGGAACCAGCACCACCGCCACCACCCCGATACGGGCCTGCGCCATCGTCACCCGGCGCTGTCCTGCAGCGACGCTCCAGCCCATCAGTCCTGTCGACACGCTGGCAGATTTCGAGACGACCTCGTCCTGCACCCCTGCCACGGTGACCTTGACCGTGACCTGCCTGGGGCCGCTCGCGCTGCCCGGCGCGGCAGGCGCGGTGCGGCACCAGGCGCCGAGGCTGCAGGGGCGGTCAGGTGTGGCGGCCCCTCTCCTCCGGACGGTCGTCGTCAGAACCTGCTAGTGGGACTGATCAACATCCAGTCCTTGATGCCAAAGATAGGTCCCCTTCAGCATGATCATCTAAATCGGCTGCATTACGATTTTTGTTTGTTACCGAGACGTGGCGGCGGCTGCCGGTAGTGAAGCGGTTAACGTGTCTGCGTTAACCACTGCGCGTCTAGGAATCAAAGGTACGGGGGTTCGATTCCCTAAGGTGCCCGCCCTTCCTGCCAGGGTAAGAGGCAGGCGATTGCCATATAGCCTCAGCAGCTGAGTGCGTCGTGAAGCCCCCAAGGACACACACACCGAGACGTGGCCTCGATGTGCCACGGCGTTCAGGCTGCCACAGCCCCCGGCTATGGGGACTGTGAACACGCCCTCCAGGCTGTTCACAGTCCACGGCTATGGGGACTGTGAACAGTCTGGGACTGTTCACGTGCAGACCGGCCAGGACAGGTCGGCTATGAATGTGTGGGGATTTTGAGCTGCGACTGCTACGAAGCCGCTGTCGTCCCACGACGGCATCTGAGCATCCGGACTGTCGGCCAGAGTCCCTCTGGCCGCGAGTGAGAGATCGATGATGAGATGATGATGATGATGATGCTGATGATGATGAGTGATGATCGATGATGAGATCGGTGTCCGGCCCACATTTTATCATGGTTGCGGTCTACCGAACCCCGCGTCGCGCCGTGGTTGCCCTCCAGGTGGACTTCAACAAACTGGAGCGGCAATATCAGCAAGCACTTCTACAGCTGCCCGACCCCCCTGCGAAGAACGTTGGAAATGACCGATTAAGTGATGATGATCCGATCGTGTCATCTGATCTTTTTTGTTAGATAGTCCACCTCGTCGTTCTGGGTCGCCTTTAAGACGCGGTTCATTTTCTAATTTAAATTACGTCGTGCAATGTGTTGGAGCTTTCAGCTGCGCTTTTAGCCCTCACCCATTTGTTCACCACGCTCTTAGTTTTGCCAAAGCGTCGTGTCAACCCCGTCTTTATCCGTCCTGGGCTGTTGAAACGCGTGATCATGCTTGTTTGCTCCGTGATTTGTACCATGTCGACTGATCCGATGCTTTTTTGGGGCCCGTCAGTCGCTGAACGTGGCCTCTTTGCTTGACTGACTGTGAGGAATCCAGGCGCGTCAGCTGCCACCTCGTTGACCCTTGACCTCATTACACGCCGGAGGGGGTGTTGTTGCGTCGCGAGGGGAGATCGCCGGCTTCCCGAAAACTGGACCGAACTATCCTTCTCTACATTATCGGCGACCAGGCGTGACTGCCGGGCAGATATTGAGGAGAGCCGGCGTGAGCAGGAGGGCGGTTCCCTGTACTGCATTATCTTCCCGTCGTTAGCGGGAAAATGAGCATAGTTTGTAATCCCCCTGCCGCCGCCACGGGCAAGACGAGTGTTTATTGTCGGCCCCGTCTTGCGGTCAACCTGGCAGGTCTCGCGCAGACACGTGACGTCCCATGTCGCCTGACCAGGGTGGGCGCCTGCGGTTTCCTGGCGACTGGCACGACCCTGAGTGGGCTGCACGAGGTCACGTTCTCCATGAAGCGTTCTGGGTCGTGTGGACCTGGTGGCATTGGTATTTGCATTCTGCTCCTCTGTTTTGACGTTATCGACCCTATCCTTTTCTACATTATCAACAACTTCCTCTCCTCCTGCAATTTTCCCAACTCCCGAAAGCACCCCCCGGTTCATCCCATTTTCAGATCCGGCGATCCAGCCCTGGTTTCCAACTACCGTCCCATTTCCATCGTTCCTATCATGGCCGAGATTGTCGAGCGTGTAGTGTAGCGTCAGGTGTTCACATGCATGCCCGACAATAATCTTCTGTGCTCATCCCAGCATGGTTTCTGTCCCCGCCATTCCATGGACTACTCTGCTCACCATGATCAGTTGTACCTTTTCCAACATGGATCGCGGCCATCTTTCACTCCTGCACCTTTTTAATCTCAGTAAATGCTTCGATGTCCTTTCTCATTCTCAATTGCTTTCCAAGCTCCAGCTCTTTAACATTGACCTGGCTTGGCTCTCTCCGATCTTTCTAGTCATTCCCAGTCAGTTTGCATCTCTTCTTTCCTGGTGGCAGATTGCTCTCCATCCTCCTCCACAGAACCATAGGAGTCTTCCAGGGATCAACCCTCAGTCATCTTTTATTCACAATCTTCGCCAACGGCCTCCGCTTGCACGCACCAGACGCTCATGTGACTTAGTACGCTGAAGACACCCAAATCCTTACATCTGATGTTAAACGCTTGCACGCACCAGACGCTCATGTGACTTACTACGCTGACGACACACAAATCCTTACATCTGATGTTAAACGTAACCTTCCTTCCCTCATCCAGCCCATGGAAACCACCCTGTCCTCCTTAGTATCGTAGTTCCATGCCCGTCACCTCAAGGCCAGTGCATCCAGAACCGAACTCCTTCCCCTTGGCGCTAGCCAGAACATCCGCGGACTTCCCCTGCCAGCGCGCGGGTCGTGGGGGAGGACGTATGGGAGAGCTTGAGTGTAGAAAACTTGGGCGGGCTATTTGACCGCCACCTGACCTAGGATACCTACGTCAGTGTCCGTAACGTCAGCGTCCTGGTCGGTTTCCGCTACCTGACACATTTCCTCCCGCAACGAGTGCCGATGACCATAGCACAGGGCCTAGTCAGCTCGCGCGTGCAATAATGCGTTTCAGTTTATGTTCAGGATCAGCTGTTAACCACACTAGACTGCTGAAAGTAGGTAACTTCACTACCATAGTAGTTACTGGCCTACGAAAGTATGATCACGTGTCTCGCGCGCGGAATGACCTGCACTTTGCCACGCCTCGTCAAATGTGTGACGTGCTAACTGCTATCACTGCGCACGAAGTCCGTGAGCGAGGTGAACCTGAAGGTTTCGCCTGTTTGCTTCGAACATACGCTGACGCGCGGACCAGCGACCAAACTACCCGCATGGACCATGACCTGCATCCCCCGGTGTTACGCACGGCGGCAGGACAGCGGCCCTTCGCACGCCAAGTGGCTTCTCTCATGAACGAGTTGTCGGTGGGTGTTAGACAGCTGGATTCAACAAGTCTTAAGCACGCTGCCAAGTCATTTTTGTGTGATCGGGCTGTCCTATCCTGTTTATGTATGCATGCCTTTATGCGTCTTTATTCCTCATTATTTTCCGTTATTTTCGACCCACTGTTTATCCCTCAGACACGTGATAGCGATGTATGCATGTGGAGTGTCAGCTGGTTTCAAATAAATAACTAATTTGACTTCAGATACAAACAGAATTGATCTTACGATACCTTCCGGTTTCTATTTCTGCTCTAAATACAAGGTAAGCATGATAGTGAAACGCAGCAGACTTGCCCCTCGTGCCTCTTGTTAACAAGTAAGCCATTTCCGAATTTTGAAGGGGGCCTCTCACCATCAGGGCTTTCGTCAACTTGGTGCCCCCCCCCCCCCCCCTCCCCTTCTTGTCAAGGTTTGTTACAGGCAGTGTCCCATATTTGTATGGGGTTTTGAACTGAAAAAGCCATCTTGCAGATCATTCGGTGCAGTTCATAGCCCTGCTCCCCTTAGTACCTAAACCCTTCTAGTCTCTGAGCTACACGCCCAAATATGTGCAGACTAGTTTGGGGAGACTATCTGAAGGTCACCTTGACATTCAGGCGGTGATAACAGTCATTCAAATTCTGCCATTCCGCCGGCCATGCGATGATCAATGCCAATGAAAATACAGTTGTCGACTTGCTAATAACTGGCATTTGTGAGCACGATTTGCAGGCATAACGGCCGTCCAATGGTTCTCAATAAACGTTGTGCAAGGTACGATGACGTAGTCAAATAATGTCATATTGAGGCGCATATTTGCTGAACAGAGAAACTGTGTCCTCTAGAACGGCTTTTCCACTTAAAACCATACCAACAGTTATAAGTGAGCTTATTTGCTAAGATCTGATGCTGGCTTTAATATCTCGAACTATGCAACATTCACTTCAGCAGGTGAGCTATACCCGGCGATTTTTTTGAGGGGGCAGCATGGGGGGCCTTCGTCAACCCTGTATTAGCATCGGGGGGCCTTCGTCAACCCTGTATTAGCATCGGGGGGCCTTCGTCAACCCTGTGCCCCCTTACCATCGGGGGGCCTTCGTCGACCATGTGTCCCCTCATCAGCAAGGCTCTGGCTGCGTGCCTGCCTACATACAAAGGCCGATGAGGTCGGCGACGCACAATAAGGGGCAAATAAATGCCCAGTGGACCAATTCATGCCCAGGGAAGGCAACTTCCCGCTGTGGTGTTGTGTAAGGGAAAAGGTTCGGAAAAGGGATGCTGCAGCAGGTGTCCAATATACGGTTTACACACCGATAAACAGTGATGCTGAGTCATAAACATGCAGTAAAGCAGTCATACGGTCAGTTCGCAAGCAGTCATGCGGGGTCCACAGTCAGCCCAGGACGGTGTTCGGTGACGGCGGACGGGAGCACGCTTCAGCTGAAAAACATCCGAAAGAAGGGCTTTCATTCTGTGACCTGCTTTTTTGCAGGAGAAGCTCCGGTTTCATGCTTTTTATCATACTGCTTTTGAAAGTTGGCATTTGGGGCTGTCTAATTGGTTTCCGCCAAAAATACCGCGATTAATCTCATCTCTTAAAATGCAACCGGCGAAATCTAAGCGCGTGAAAACTCTGGCATGCAATGGGTCATCCATTTATATACAAAGCTCTGACCAGCCCATGCTAAGTCCGTACATTGGTATTTACCCTGTGGGGATAGATTGCTCTCCAATGACCCAAAACGCCTATCCGCTGGTGAAATTTTGCCTCCCAAAGGAAAACAAGGTTGAAGTGGACGAATAATCTTAGGAAGTTGGATAGTCTCCTCTACCAACTGTCCTAGATTATTCCAATAAGCAATATTAGGTATCAGTGGGAAACAGCCGTAGACGTACATCTGGCTTAGCTACCCCCTAACCTCTAGTCACCGGGATTGCTTCCGAGCTGGAGTCCCTTTAGTATAACCAGAGCGTGCCCTCCCTCCACTTTTTGAAACGTTCCTACGTCTATGCCCTATTGGAGTCACCCTAGCCTGCAGAGGACCCATTATTGACTTGAAGGACCCATCACGGCTTGTGTGTGTGGGGGGGGGGGGGGCAGTTTCTAATCTCAGCGGGCCTATTTTGGTATTTTGGATCTTTCTCCCGAACTTAAACATAGTTCACGAGCCCCTGCCTTTCTCGTACGTGAACTGTTGTTACAGAGCTTTTAAGATCAATAAGAAGGAACAAACCTTACATGATGTTAACTGCCAGGGAGGCGCTGCTAAATCAGGAGGCACGAAGACCCGTGCCTCCTGATTAGATGACAGGACATCATCTAAGCTTTGACAAAGAAAAAACAACAACAAAAAAAGACAAAAGAAGTGTGCAGGCAAATGTTGACTGGTTAGGATTTTGTCGAATATTTGTGATGTGCCTCAACGTGTTTACAACACGTCGGATGGCTAGGGGCATAATGTATGCATCTACCCCAGGCGTAGGAATTGGGGATGTGCGCAGTGCTCCCTGTGCAAGCCGCAAATAATATTTTGAATAACAGCTATGGATTTTAGGCGACTTTCACTGTCGC
The DNA here is from genome assembly GCF_011947565.3 of Pollicipes pollicipes. Taxonomy (NCBI): domain Eukaryota; kingdom Metazoa; phylum Arthropoda; class Thecostraca; order Pollicipedomorpha; family Pollicipedidae; genus Pollicipes; species Pollicipes pollicipes. The sequence continues at coordinate 31,343,463 of NW_023597034.1, read as the reverse complement.
CTGCATGCACCACGGAACCATATATGAGAATTGGAAGACCAAGGATTTATGTAATAATAGCAGCATATGCTAGTCATGCACGGTATACTGAACCTGAAAGGCATCTGAACAGATTAAAACGTTTCATGCGCTTAGTGCGAACATGCCCGACGTTTTTGAGCACTGATAATCCCGGGTCAAGAACAACACCTAAAAATTTATGCGATGAAACAAAACGAATATGACAGCCGTCGAGATGAAGAGGATGTGCTGGTATATCTCGTCACCTTTTACTGAAAATTACAACGACCGATTTTTTCGGAGGAAAACTGGAAACCATGGCGTCTTGATCATTACTGTGCCCTGTCTAATGCGTCTTGGAGGCGTGGTAGTGAGCAATCGCATTTTGTGTCTGAAGACCAGATTGTTCTGTCATCGGCAAAAGCGAGGAGTAAATGCCAGTACACCGGGAGTTCATCAAGTGAATCAATCATTAGGTAAAAAATCGCAGGAGAAATATAGGTCTCCAGCGGGATCCCGTTTTCTAAGGCATCGGAAAAACGGGCCCCGGAACGGGGACGGGAACAGGACATCGGAAACAGTCGGTCGACACCCCACACGAAGCGGCTGCGTCCCGGAGAGAGATCCCACCAGGTAGTGTGCCAGCTTTCCCTTCAATTCTAACTCATGAAGTTTCTGAGCACTTTTTTATTTTTTACATTTAAATTTTGCATTGATTTAGTTTAAAAATACTTTGAATATCATATCGCAGGTGCGAGTAATACCTTGGAATACAGCAGTGACTTGACGCTCTTGACGACATGCACGACGAATGACTGTTTCTAGGCGGATAATGTGGTCATGGGTGGTACGGTTGCGTTTAAATCCATATTGTTGGTGCAATTTCAGCTTGTCGTGATCTATCAACCAGGCAAGACGCTTTCCAACCATGCGTTCCAGGAATTTTCCCGGACAGATGATGAGCGCAATGGGACAATATTTGGCTAGGTTGTGAACGTCTTTGTCTGATTTGGAAAATGAAATTATTATCGTGTCCCCCACGTCCATGGAAAAACGTGGGAAGATCTAATATGCTGAAAATGTTCAAAATGAGTTGAAGCATGCTGTCAGGTAAATGAAAGAAAAAAACGGTGTGGTTTATCCTGACCTACTGAAGTGTTACCGGTAGGATTAACCGCACTGCGAAGCTTTACTAAGGAAAGTGGTGCATTGTAGTTCTCTGTATTGTCAGGAAGGAAGCAGTTGGGAGGCAAAGGAAAACTGAGCCGGGCATGATCTACGAATCCTGGCTTGTAATTGTCTGGTGAAAGACAGTGGATCATACCTTGGACAAGTAATTAAAGCATTGCTGACTCGGAGAACTGGACGTGAAAGTGAAGGCCGCTTGCTAGAAAATGCACGTTCCATCCTTCGCGTAATGGAGTGGCTGCTGTGCACTGCAGAGGAAAGTTTGCCAGGAGTGACCTTTTGCAGCTCGTATGAGTCCCGTAGCATGTTGGTATCTGGAGTTGCGCGTCAGTAAACTAGGAATGCGAATGCGTCGGTAATTCTGAAAAGCACGCTCTTGGCCCGCAATGACTCTTTTCATGCCATCCGTCCGCCACGGTGCGGGGATACGTCGTGGTGGACGCCGAGTGAGAGGCATTGCCGTGGAAGCTGCAGTACGGAGGGTGGTTGTGATCTGCTCGATGCCTTGTGCTGGTGTCCTTGTGTGGTACCTCGATGTCGGAACAGACTTCTTGCAAATTTCACCCAGTTAGCCTTGCGTATCCCAACAAAGTATGAAACGAGGAACAGTGTCATCAGTGGTCATAAATGTGTAGATTTTAACGGGAAATGATCGCTATCACACACTTCGCCATCAATTGGGACGGCAAAGAAAGTGTAGGGAGGAAGGGTGGCGGGGGGCGGGTGGCGGGGAGCACACTGACAGGTATTTTGCGGTCTGCTGGCCAGTTGCCATATGATGATAGGTACTATTGTCTGTGCTAAGGAGAACCAATTGTATGCATGCAGGAAATATTTCATAATTCATCTCCGGCGATCAACTGCTTGGGCGCCATTGCTCCAAAGTGTGCTAGATGTCCGCTGAAATCGCCGAGGAGAAAATGTCGATTTCTGAATTGTTCAACAAGATGCGGAAGGAGGCACAGTCATCAAGTTCCGGCACTCAAGCAGAGTTCACAGTCATCAAGTTCCGGAGGTACGTATATCGAGCATATGCCAATGTTCCGGCCGCGTAAACGCACTGAAGCGGTAATGCCCGCAGAGGTGGGAATGATATTGTTGGAGACACACAGGGCAGCCCCGGTTCCACTAGAAAAGTCAAAAGACAAATAGCCAAAGGACAAAACGTCGAATGGCAAAGAGTCGAAAGGCAAAAATTCAAACATGATAAAGTAATATACAGAAGAAGTAAAAAGCCAAAAGGCCAAAAGGCACAAGGACAAAAAGTCAAATGGAAGAGTGAAAGGAATAACCGTCAAATGCAAAAAGTCAAACGGTCAAAAAGTCAAAAGTGACCAAAATCATAGCTAAAAGTCAGCAGGCGAAAAGTCAAACAGACAAAAAGTTAAATCGAAAGAAGTGAAAAGGGATTAAAGTCAAAGCAAAAAATACACACACTTAGTCAAAAGGGATCAACGTAAACGGATAACGGAGGAACAGACTATCAAAGGAACACATCCCTGGATTTCAAGGGTTTCAAATCTCACCGAGGGCCTGTGGTCAAGGGTTCATGGAAGCATTGTGAAGGGATTAGGGAAAGGAAGTAAAAGCCCGCCCGCTTGAGCCAGTTAGAATAACCCATTTATTGGCGCTGTGATGGCGCGAAAGGACCATAGGCTGGGTTCCAGCTTTGGATAAAAAAGGCACTCTCGCGTGATGGTAGTGTTTCAAAGGCAGTATGCCATTTTTGTACTTCTCACCTATTGTTACATAACACGTGAACAATTTGATCAATTGTACCGGTTTTCTCGACATCCTTCTGAATAGCTCGGAATTTATATTTGAAGGAGCTGACCCTGCGGGATAATCCCACTTTGACTTCCTGCTTATTACTACGAGAGTAATGCATTTTAGTTGCCTCGCTTTTTCCAACATGTGTAATCTCTAATGTTTACAACACGCCAATGTGTCAAAACGTTTGTGTAATACTTTCTACGAAAGCTTGAAGACAGCTGACGTGGACGTGGAAGACGTGGGCAGCTGTTTAGATATTAAAATATGCGAGCATGAAGAAATTACACCGCAAATTCAACAAACGTTACGCTGTGGTTTTGGTTTCTCCTCTGTGGGGTTTATCACAACAGTTATTTTCGAGGCGCACTTGGGCTTTGGGAATGGGAGTATAACATGATCCATGTGACGCTTTGGTCCAAACTTCAATCCACCAACTTCTCGGTTACAGGCCCTTGCCCGCTGGGCCAATCACAAAGGTTATATTATTCGTACCAGCAGAGGTGCTTGCGGTCATTGTCATGATGACGGTGGTCGCGACTGCAGGGAAGAAGCGCAACAGCAGTGGGTAGTGTTACAAAGCGTGGACAGCGTAATTTAGACTCGGAAGTGATTGCAATTGATATCCCTATTACGGCTAGACGGTGCTGCAGCGGCACTGCCTAGTCCCATTATTAGACTTGACTAGTGTTGATATTTCACTACAGTATTTTCTTAATATGTCACAAAGATGAGATACTCCCTTCAACTCACAATCCTTTTTGCGATGTGATACCTTCTAACTAATCTGTTTTAGATCTCTTCAGCCAAAGAAAGTCACGGCCATAAAAAATTCCTAGACGGGCGGCGCCACGGATTTTAAGCTGAAGAAGAACTCCTCAGGTGACTTCGGACCCTCTGGACGTACAAGGGCCTCCTCGCAGGAGAGCCTCCTGGGCGAGGCTACCTAATGGGTCTCATGAGCTTCGGCGGGAAAAGAGAGTGAACCCACATAACTTCATCGCCATTCTCGATACCAAATCCTCAGAACTGTGCCGTACCTCCCAAAGTTGGAAAACATATATGACACGCGTCTCGGTCATTTCGGGTTCTGTGGAGGCATAGGTAATCGCATTTGTTGGGTCACGGAGACCAATGAGAAGAACAAAAAGAAAATAATTGTAGCATAAGGTGCTTACTAAAATTTGTAAACGTTGCCTTGTTACTCGTTTTGCACCTATTTTTGAAATTGGACAGGCTTAACTCGCGAAAAACAGCAGCTGCTGTCAACATTGGCTCGACTAGCAATAGGTTGGCGTGGATCCAAACCTTTGATCAAGTTGTCCGATCAAGTTGCAACGCTTTCGCAGCTGCATGGGCAGGTATTGAGATGCATTAGCGGCATGGTTTCCCATGGCCCCACGGAAAACAGTGGGCGAAAACAAAAACTGTTTCCTGCCCATATCAACACATAAAATTTAAAGGGAGTGCTCCACGTTTATATGGGGTTTGGAGCTGAAATAACCATCTTGAGCATCATTCAGTACAGCTCACAACTCTGCCCATTTTAAGACTTGAGCCCCTCTAACTTGTGAGCTACAAGCCCGCGAAGATTAGAATATAGCCATTTATATAAGATCTAACTATTTCTGGGAGAGTATTTCGAGGTAACCTTGGCATTCATGACGTCATAATAATCGCATTCAAGTTGATATGCCATGCAGGAACAAGGCCAAGAACAATATAATGGGCGAGTCGTTCGTATCTGGCGTTCGTAAGGATGATTTCCAGATAGAACAGCCGTCAGTTGGCTCCTAATCAATGTTTTGCAAGGTGCGATGACGCAATCAAACAATGACGTATTGCAGAACATACTTACCAACTTTTCCACTTGGAAGCATACCGATAGTTATAAGTGAGCTTGTTTCATCATGGCTGATTCTTGCTTCAATATCTTCAAAAGTGAAACATTCTCCTTGAACGGCCTTTTCTCGGGAACAAAGTAGCATGTCATGGTATGTCAGGCATCATTCTGGGATCCAAGCCACAGTGTTTCCGGTTACCGCATGTGTGGTGCCGTCGCCGTGCCTGGTCAGTGGATTTGAGGATGGAGAAAAACTTGCACATCAAAAACCGGGACAAGAAGTCAAAAGACAAAAGGTCTAATAGCAAAGAGCTCACACTGGATAAAATCAGATGCAAAAGATATAAAAACTGTCGAAAAGTTAAAAGACTACATCCAGTGTGGAAATTGTATCCCTTTCTGAGCTAGAGGTTGTCCAGCGTCCGATGCGTTAAATGTATCCTTCAAATTTAAAGTTCAGGTCAGGTCATTTCCTGTTGACCCAGGGCCGCGAAATATGCCTATGCACTAGTTCTGGACATGCATGGGCCCTTGCAGGCCCACAAAGAGCCATGCTGACATATGTAGGAGTTCCAGCCTGAAAGTGAGTGAGACGCGCAGGCCTCGTGGCTGTCGGAGGTCGCGGAATGCTCCGGAATTGACCTGGGAGCGCCCTCACGCAATGGACGAAGGGTTTCTTTTAGCTTGTTTGATTCAGGGCTTCTACGGACCTCTTTCATTTCGCTTTGTATTGGCTAGACTCGTCTTCATTTTACATACAAGTGAGGAAGACCAAAGAGCAACGTGTAGCCTTTTTTGCCGTTACTCTCGTGGTCTTTTCCCCGTTTTGGCTTTCATCTCGATGAATTTTATATTGAATTTTATGTTTGGGCTTCTTATCATTTTACTGATATCTTTTGACTATCTTTCATTTGAATTGTTGCCATTTCACTTGCTGTCCTTCTGACTTTTTGCAGTTCGAATTTTATCAACTGACTTCTATCAATTTGGGCTGTTTGCCATTGGCCTTTATCACATTAAGCTTTTTGTCCTTTCGCTTCTCGGCTTTTTTTTGTCCGGCTACTTTTGTCCTTTCCGTTCCTGGCGCACTGCACCGGGGCTGCTTTGCAGTGATTTCTGAGCGAACTATTCCGGGACCGCACGCCCATACCGTGTGGCAGGCGGGGAAGTGAACGCGAAGTTGAACCACAACGTATTTAGCCTGACTAATGCAGTGCGACATTTCGCGGTGGCGGGCGGCGCGTCGCGCCCGCTGCCGTCACCGGATCATCGCGCTCATAAGTGTGTGTTGGCACTGTTCTCGTCGCGTGAAAAACCATAGTGTTCAAAAATTGATTATGCTGTGATGGTGGGGTGAGTAAATCGCAAAACCTGCCTATAGACATTTACGCCAAGCTGCGCTCTAAAAGTAGGCATCAACATGTTTTGGCATCTGCCGGGAAGAATGGGAAGTAAATATGCATGTTTTCCTCTGGAGTAGCGATGACTGAGCTAGCGGTGCTGAAATCTTAGAAAGTTGGAGCAACAAAACGAGGAAGAGAAAAGCGATTTTACGTGTTAACACGTCCTCGGGTAGGGGGTCAAATTGACCCCCTAAAGGTTTTTCCAGAATGGTTTCCGAACTGCGCAAGTTTTGCGTGGCTGTAGAAAATTGAATGGCGGATCGTTTGGCATTAAAAATTTAAATGTACCTTGTAAGATCTCTGACCTTTGGCAGGTCAAAGTCAGACCGTGGTTTCAGCGAAGGCAATTACTAGGGAATCCTTCAATCTGATTCAACAACGGAGTGTTAGACGAAGCCATACATCTCTGAGATGCTTTCTTAGGCAACACAACAGTTGAATGAGCAAATTACATTGACCTAGGGTCAGGTATGAAGGTCACACCAAGGTCAAAACTACCCTGTTTTGTTCCCCTAGGGCTTGCTGTAAGGGATAGTTTTTGGTGCTCATTCCGAGTTTATTGATTGCAGGAACCACATCATACCTTCATGGACTT